>NC_091076.1:1447500-1635000 GCF_032405125.1 Capricornis sumatraensis
TGGGAAGCGCAGGCACAGCCCCGGACACCTGGCCATGCGGCGAGCAGCCACCCGGCACAGGAATGAACAGTGCAGAGTGGGGTCAAGCTCGAGGGGGCACGCACGGGTGGGGGCTGTGATGGGGCGCAGGGCGTCCAGGCCACAGGAGCAGGGCCGCGGGGCTTGACCTGGCACTCCGGCCAATGAGAGACGTGTCGGGCGCCCAGGGGGCCAACTAATGCGTACAGGGTTTCCAGGAACCAGGTGACCACAGAGAGCCCCCCGGCACCTTGAGTGTGAGAGGAGAGGCTGCCCGGAAGCACAGAAGCTCAGTGTGTTTCCAGGAGTCCCCAGGAGTGAGGAAAAGGTGCTCTGACGGCGGGGGTCCCCCGATGAACAGATCCCCCAAGGGAATGGGAATGGGGCCCCCGAAGCTGCAGAGGAACCACGGGTCCCAGAGGCCCGTGGGAGCCGCAGCCGAGGCGGGGAGGGAGCCGATGCCCGGGTCACAGAGAACCCCTGTGCTCTGACACGGGTGCTGGTGAGCAGGCCTCGCAGCACACGCAGCTGACGCCGGGCACACGCAGCTGATGCCGGGCACACGCTGCCTCCGTCTCCGGGTGGCCGGGTGTAGTTCACCCAGACGCCCCAGGAGGCAGGGCTTGGATCCCAGGGAGACCCAGGCTCAGAGTCAGCAGGCAGACCCGCTGCTGGAGAGGAGCTCAAGGAACCAGCTCCGCAATGCGGACCCTCAGCGGGGGAGGCAGGCTCCTCGGGCGCCTGTGTGACACGTACAGGCCCTCACACTCAGACGATGGGGTGCAGGCGTCCAGATGGAGAAGGCGCCGTTAGCCCGAGTCGAGGACCGCCAGGGCACCCCCAGGCTGGGACCCAGAGGATGGGCACCGGGTACCCCAGCCCATGGAGGCCTGTGGCGAGCTGAGTGCCCACCCCGCGTGGGTCGGCGAGGGTGGGGTGCACGCGTGCTGTCCCGGCACGTCTCATGGTTCCTTGCCAACAGCTCCCGGCTCCCCCAAGCTGGCGACTGCCATGAGTTCCAACCTCAAACATTCCCCCAGCAACCTCAAAGGAAGCATCCCGTCCAGGAGCCCCGCCAGGGTCTCCATGTGGCTCTTGGCTGCCAAGCCGCCGTCTCGGGGCCTCGGGGCTGGCCTGGGGCTGCCAGCTCTGTTTGGTTTTCCCCTTCCTGCCCTGGAACCTCAGACGCCCGTCTGGCCGTGGAGGCGCCCAGATCCTGGGAAAAGCACAAAGGCCCTACACAGTTGGGCCGGGAAGAGCCCCTCGCGGGGTAAACACTGCAGGCGGGCCCCTGCACCCCCGCGCCCCCATCACGCCCACCCACGCGCCTCGGCCCCTGCCGCACAGGAGCTCCAGCAGGCCTCCTCTGGGCCCCAGAGCTGTTTCGCTGCTCCTTCCGAGCCCGCATCCCCGGGTGGGACAGGCAGAGGGACCCAGGCCTTACGTGGGGGAACACGTGCCCAGAGGGACACGCACACTCCCAAGCGCCACGTGCCCCAGAGCCACACGTGACCAGCCAGGACACACGTGTGCCCACGCATGCGCACGCATCCCGTCTGTGTTGTCCCCAGAGCAGCCTTGGCACTTGGGCCCAGTGTCCCGGAAGTCCTGCCCAACAAGCGTTGCGGGCTGGCTAAGCATTAACCAGCCCCACATCCGGCCGTGGGTTGGTAATGGGTTGGGAGACACCCTGACCTGGGTGGGCCTGTCGGAGCTGGACCCAGGGAGGGACCGGACCCGGAGTGACTGGACCAGATAAACTGGCCAGAGCAGAGTGGAGCTCCGGTGACCTGCCCTGCTGGGCCCTCTGAAGCATGAGGCACGGAGGGTAGAGCGGAGCAGGACTTCTACCTGCTGCCTCCACAGCCAGGGCCAAAGGCTCGGATAGAGTGGCCTCCAGAAGGCTCCCTGGGCTCTGGAAGCCAGCAACGGAAGGGCCGACAGGCCCGGGCAGTCGTCAGGGAGGGCGCCTGGCCCTGCTCACTTTGCTGGGTGCCAAGTGCCCCCGGGTTCGGCTCCAGCGGACCCGGAAAGTCGCTTGCCTCCAAACCCAGGCATCCTCCTGACTCAGAACATCTCCCCCGGTGTAGACCTTTCACAAACCGCGTGCAGCCTGGTCTCTGCACTGCCTCACCTGAAGGTCAGCCCCAGAGGGCCAGCACTACCCCCAGCAGGGCTTTTGGGAGGAACCGCGATGCCCCAGGGGAGCCCTGCGGGTGGGGTCCTGGGAGGGGCCCTCCTCCCAAGGGAGTTTCCTGGCCCCTGAGGGCCAGCAGTTCCGGCCCCGAGGTGGGGCTCCCCAAAGCCCTGCCTCCCACACCCCGCCACCCCCCGCCCCACCCCAAGCAGAGTTTCCAGTCATTGGAGGCTGAGCAAAGCTGCACACTCGGGCACCGTCTTCCAGCGCCCAGGGCCGAGGGGGAGGCCAGGAGGACGGGCGTCAGGTGAGAGTGTGTGGTGGCCGGGCGGGCCTGCTGCCCCCCGACGTCCGGGGGAATCCTGTTCTTCTGGAAGGAGGCCCATGGGAACTTGGTTTCTGGGAAGAATCAAGCATCCCAGTTAGACCAAAGGTGGAGGGGTCAGTCACTGCAGCTTTGGTGGGTACCCGGCCCCAGGTTGACAGGGAGGCCCTCCCCCGGGGAGAGCTGGCATGGAGACACAGCGTGGAGCCCAGCGTCACTCCTGCGGGTCCCAGGGCCCGGAGTGAGCAGGGCTTCCTGGAGGAGGGGGCCTCACTCAGGTCTCCAAGGCCAAGCAGGACGGGGAGGGGGCGGCAGTGGGAAGGTCACGAAGCAGGAGAGCTTGTCAGCTGAGGGAGCAAACCGGCTTGTGCCGGGAGGTGGGGAGAGGGTGCCGCCCTGCCCAGAGGGAGCGAGCAGGGCGGCCTGGAGGGAACAGCGGAGGGGGTGGCGGGGGCTGAGACTCCGGAGACACCAGCTCCCGCTTCCTGGGAGAAGCGGCCTCAGCACTCGGGAGGTTTTCCCCAGCAGGGCCACTGACGGCCCACTCCAGGGGGAACTTCCTGTCTCCGGAGCGGCCGGTCGGGGAGGCACTGCCCAGGCAGGGAGGGCATCCAGAGGCCGGCGCGGGGACAGGGAGGGCTGAGCAGGGCCCGTGGGGCCGCCCCTGGGCCACCTGCCCTCCTGGGGCCCCCGCGAGCGCACCCCAGGACCCGGGCCTGGACGCAGGCGGGCGGCCCAGCCCGGCCGGCGGGGCAGACAGCGCCACCTGGTGGCCGCGCGCAGGCCGGAACCCTGACCACCGCGGGAACCCGGCAGTCCAGCGGGACCCCGCGCCTGCCCAGGCCTCGGGGCCCCCACCGCTCGTGGCTCCTCTCGGGTCCGCTCCCAGGCCCCTCTTGCGGCTCTGGGGCTCCCCCTTCACCAAACCCCGGCGGTTCGAGGTCCACGGCTCTCCGGTCAAACAGGAGGAGGACACCAGCCAAGCGGGGTGCGGGGAGGGCGCACACTCGCACACTCACGAGAACGTGTGCACACACACAGGCACGCACACGCACCCCGCCCCCCCCACACACACACACAGATGGGGATTCTGGGCTGACAGTGATCACCGACCCCGTGTTCCCAACCATGAGAACAGCGAAGGAAGCTGTCTTAACCCCAGGACGCACCTGGGCTCTGACATTTCAGCAGGTAAAGGTGGCTTTCAGCCCCACGTTGGAGCTGGGACTCCGCGTCCACCACAGGGCTGCTCCAGGGGCCTGCGGGCCCGCGGCTCTGGCCGGCCCACCCGGAGCACTCCTCCAACCAGCATAGGAGTGGTCAGAGGGGCCGCCCGGGCCTGTGAGCACCCCGAGCGCCCCACACTCCACCACCAGGGCCTTGCCAGCGGCTCCACAATTGTGGGGCTCACAGAGGACTCGTGCGGCCCCTTGCTCCAAACCTTAGCTCTCCAAGCTGGCAGCGGCGGGAGTTAGAGCAAGCCCGGCTTCCACTCTGAGCCCCGGCCGGCCTGACGCCCCCTCCTCGTGTGGGTGGCTCCCTGGGGCTGGGCCCTGCCTGCTGCGGTTGGACAGCCAATGTGGGGACGAGACAGGCGCAGTCGCGGGGAAGGGGAGACAGCCAGGCTGTGCGGCAGGACCCCCACGGCCAGGACACCCCGCTCTGACTGTGGCTTCTCCTTCAACAGGTTGGGCCGGTGCTGGCAGGGGGCGCTGAGACTGAGATCTCGGCGGGGCCCTCTTCCGACGCTCCCCGCACTTTGCAGCAGGGTGGGTGGGAAGCACAGTAGTGGGGGTCCCGCTCCGACGCCTGCCTGTTCCTGGGGGGCTGGGGCTGGGCCGGGTCCTATGACCAGGCCACCGGTGCCCCCAGGAGGGGGGGAGCCCCCCATGGCCTGAGGTCTCAGTGTGAGGGCTGTGGGGGTCCCTGCGGGGGTCTCTGTGGGCATGCTCCTCCTGAACGGTGGGCCGCACTGGCCCGGCCCTCCGTGCCCCCAGGAGCAGAGCTGCTGAAGGGTTGGGGCAGGCAGGCGGCAGGAACACCGGCCACGCCCAGCTGCACACTGCCCTGCCTGCCCCCACCTTGCCGTGCCCCTCGCGGCACCTCCTTGGGCCTGGACATGCTCTGACGACCCCTGCCGACCCCGAGGGTGTGACCCCACTCCCACCCCTCCTGCACCCCCGTGACCCTAGCAGAGCCCCGGCCCCCCAGAGCTGCCACCCCAAGCCCCCCAGTTGCTCTGGGGCTGGTGACAATTAAACACGCCCCACCCGAGTCACTAGCAAACCGTGGTGGGCTCAAGGGGGCCGGGGCCCAGTGAGAGCGGCCAGGTGGGAAGGGGCTTCCTGGAGGAAGGCAGTGGAAGGACTGCCCAGGCCGGGCCTGCTTGGTGGGGCTGGGGAGGGGGTGGTGGCCGGGAGGCTGGGCCCGCACCTCCCTCCACCTGGCGCCGCTCGGAACACTTGTCCTGGTCACCCCAGGCGGCCTCCTTGCCTGGGCAGACCGAGCTGGCTGCTGCTGGGCAGATGGGATGGTGGGCAAGGTCCCCAGGGGTCACCCTCGTGAGTGACCTGGCCGCCCGGGCCATTTGCTCCAAGGCAGCGGGGCCAGGAGATGGGGCACCCTCCAGACACCCACAGTGCCCGCACCCCAGCGGGCACCACAGCCGCTCCTGGGCTCACACCGGACCTCACCACCCCCATCCCCTGTGAGTCTGTGGGCCCGTGGGGGAGAGTGCAGACGGCCCAGGGGGTGGGCGGCGGTCGCTGTCTGCAGTGGCTTCTCAGGCCGTCTCTGCGCCACCCCAGGGCTCCGCTGGGCACTCGTGGCCGCCGCCGTGGTAGCGGGCATCCTCCTCACTTCCTGCCTGCTCTGCACCGTCCGCTGCCGCCGCCGTGGGCGCCGCAGGAAGAGGCCCAGAGACAAGGAGGCTGTGGTCCCGGGCACCGCCGAGCTCAGCACCACCACCCACCTGGTGAGAGGCGGGCAGCCGGCTCCCCGTGGGCCAGGGCCGGGGCAGCCCGGGGGCCAGGCTTGGGGGCCAGCTCCGCCCCCAGGGTGGTCTGGTCTGCCCAGGGCAGAGGCGGGGGCCTTCCCCACAGGGGAGGTGACGAACCAAGGTGAGCAGGGGCTCGGGCCACCAGGAGCTGCAGAGGTTCCGGGGGAAGGCAGTGGCCTGAGAGGCGGATTGGGGGGTGTCGTGGCCAGTCCCGCAGGGCCGAGCGGAGCGTGGCCTTCTAGTGGCCTGGACATCTGCTCCGCCGTGGCCCCGCTGCCTGCGGGGCGGGGGCTCTGACGGGCACAGGGTGCCCACACAGCGGTCAGCATTCTCGTGACACCACCCAGGTGCAGCCGGAGTTGGGTAACGTGGCATCTGGACCTGGAGGGGCCCAGCAGTGGGGACGCCTGCAGCTGTCCCTGGAGTACAACTCTGGAAGCCAGGAGGTGAGGGGGTCCCAGACGATGTGTGGGATTTTGGAGGGGTGATGAGTGAAGGGCGGGTGCCCAGTGCCGGGTGGCGCAGGGCTGACCGGGGAGGGGCCCCTTGCTAAAACAGCCCCCTGGCTGCTAGATCAGGGTGGGCCTCAAGCAGGCCGCAGACCTGAGGCCCGGGGCCCCGGGCGGCACGGCGGACCCCTACGCCCGCCTGAGCCTGTCCCCGGACGCCAGGCGCGTGCACGAACGAAGGTGCATCGTGGCACGCTGTGCCCCGTGTTCGAGGAGACCCGCTCCTTCCACGTGAGTCAGGGCTGGGCCCGGGGGGCTGGGCGGGGCGGCCGGGCGGCTCACACCCCTCCCGCAGGTGCCGCCTGCGGAGCTGCCCAGGACCACAGGCACCTCTCCCAGCACCGACCGCTGGGCGCGCTCAGCCTGCCGCTGGGCTCCGTGGACCTGCAGCACGTGCTGGAGCTCTGGCGCCCGCTGGGCCCGCCCGCCGCAGCCGAGGTGAGCCCGCCCGCCCCGGGCTCCTGCCCCCCACCTGGCTCCGCATGCTGGGGGCGCAGCTGAGGCCCTCTCATGCCCCCCACAGCCTGAGCAGACGGAGGAGCTCTGCTTCTCACTCTGCTACGTGCCCGGCCCGGGCCGGCTGACCGTGGTCGTGCTGGAGGCCCGAGGCCTGAGCCCGGCGCTGGCAGGTGAGAGCTGGACCCACCTCCCCATGTGGACAGAGGAACCCAGGGCTCAGCCCTCAGACCTGGGAGGCCCTCTGACCCCTTTCGCTCTCCCAGACCCCTATGTGAAGATGCATGCTGAACCAGAGGAAGTGGAAAAGGAGAAAGACGTCGGCCAGGAAGGGCACGGCCACCCCTTACTGCAACGAGGCCTTCACCTGCCTCGTGCCCTTCAGCCAGATCCAGGTGGGCTGCCTGGAGGAGGGGGCGGGAGAGAACCTCACTCGGGGCCAAACTGACCGCTGTCTCTCTCCCCCTCCTCCTACACCTCTGCCTGCTTCTACCCAGAGCGTGGATCTGGTGCTGGCCGTCTGGGCCCGGGGCCCACAGCTGCGGGCCGAGCCTGTCGGCAAGGTGCTGCTGGGCGCCCGGGCCTCTGGGCAGCCTCTCCAGCACTGGGTGGACATGCTGGCCCAGGCCCGGCGGCCCGTCACCCAGTGGCACCGCCTGCAGCCAGCCAGGGAGGTGGACCAGGCCCTGGCCTTGCAGTCCCGCCTGCGTCTGCCCTTGCCTGGCTTCTGAGGGCAGCCCTGGGCCTGGGCCTCCCCGTGCGCATTGCCCCAGGGCCTGTGGTAATAAACGCCTCCCCTCCACCGTGTGTCCTTCCTGAGCTCCGCAGGCCCGGCGGGGTCAGGGGCTCCTGACACCGCCATGGCCCCTCCCGTGGACAGGGAGAGGGTCTCCTCTCGTGGCTCAGCCAGGCCTCTGACTTGCGCCTGACCCCTGAGTGAGGGCAAAGGGGCCCCTCCAGGCCCGCTGGGGATGATCCAGGAGAAGGGGCCCCCATCTGTGACTAGAGAGTTAGAGACGGGCCCCTGGGGACACACCGGGCAAGAGCGAGATGTTTGGGGGGGTGGTGACAGTGGGCGGAGGGAACTCCAATTCCTGGGGCCACCCCAGTCCCCCACAAAGCCCCCAAACCGACTGGATGATGGTGCGGGGCCTCCCCTGCACGCGCAGCAGGGGGCAGTAGATGCCTGCAGAAGCCACCCTGGGGCCTTTGGGGGCTCAGCCTGGCCCAGAAAGCAGCTCTAATCCCCACACATCTGGACGGCTTTAGCTCTCCCGGACCCTCCCCGTGGCCGAGAAGCCCCAGCTCGGAGGATGCCAAGTCATGGTCGTCCGGATGCCTCTGCTGGGCGGGGGCCTGGGCGGGGGGCCGCAGGCCCAGGGCTGGGGTGAGGAGGGTAGTGTGCTGGGCCTGCCTGAGCAGCCAGGCGGGCCCTGGGCCCCCTCGGGTCAGGGAGAGGTTCCCAGGCGGGTGGCGCCGAAATCCTGAGTTTGAAGAATGTGTTCTGAGCTGTGCGGGGAGCCAGCCCACGGGCAGGGTGGTCGGGCAAGGCTGCACGTCCATCTGGGACCTCCCGTCCAGCTCTGAGAGGAAGATGGGATCCCACCCCTGGAGGGCAGTCACTCTACCCTCAGCCCAGAGCCCCCGGTGCTGCTGCAGGCCGCAGAGGCTGTGTCTGGGGTCCGGCCTTGCCCCAGGCCAGCCTGAGGCAGGGAGCACTTGAGCAGCTCATGCCCAAGCTGCCCACTGGGCTAGAGGGGACTGTGGGCAGCAGAGTGTGAGCGGGCTGCTGTTTCCTGGGGGGCCCAGAGGCCTGGGAAAGCCGAGGGCGACCCAGAGTGGACCCTGACTCTGGACAGACAGGGCTGGGCAGGAGTGACCCCTCGGCTGACCCCTGAGCTGGCACCACGGCTGCTGAGGCAGTCACGCTGTCCTCGGGCTCCTTGCAAGATGCGAGGGAGGCGACTCGAAGTCGTCACCTCGCCCTAAATAGACCAACCCAGCCTCAGCACCCCCTCCCAAGACTTCTTGGCCTGGATGGCAGTGGCGGCGGTGGCGGGGCCAGGCCAGGCGGCTGGGCAGGTGGGGAGGTCCCTGTGCCCCCATTGGTCTGAGGAGGACTCCATGCCCTTTCTGAGCGGGGGCCCAGCCCGGGGGAGGCCATTTATAGCCCTCCCCCGGACCCACCAGCCCGACTCGCCACTGCCGGCCTGATCTCGGTCCCAGCGCCACTGCCCAGACGCGAGGTGAGGCCGGCCCGGCCCGCCGAGGCCAGCACGGGCGCGTCTGGAGCGCGCTCGCAGAGGGACTTCTCAGGGCGAGGGTGGGGGTCCGGGGTCTGAGGGCTTCTGCAGAGCAGAGGGCTGCAGGGAGACGCCTCCGGAGGGGGCTGGCATGGCATGGGGTCCCGGACGGCACGGTGACAGCCAGGCCTCGGCTCTGAGCCTTGGGAAGGGGGCTTCGCGGCGTGAGGGACCCCAGGCCCTACCGGGGGGCAGCGTCTTCTGTGCACTTGGGCCAGAAGCCGAAGGAACAGGGCTAAAAATAACCGGCGGCTCAGGCGGCCACCTGCGCTGGCCAGACCCACCCTCCCGTGGGGACAGCTGCAGCAACTCCAGGCCCGCGGGGACATTTCGGGCACCCTGTCTCCTCTTACTGCTCCCCCCCCGCCCTGGGGAATTCCAAGACGTGCCCCTGAAGGAGGTGGGGGCGGGGGGTGGGCTGCTGTTCTCCTGGCCCCACCGGGTACAGGGCAGGCGGGCAGGGGTCCTGACCCCTCACCTTTCTCTCCCACAGGCTATCAGCTCAGGAGCGCACGATGGGGGAGTAAGTGTAACCCCCGGCCTGCTGCCCATGGGGCCCCCGCCCCCCAGTGCTGGGTGGGGGTCTCTGCGTGTCCCCACCTGGCCACCCCATGTACCCGCCCACCCCATCACACAGCCCCATGGCGCTAACCTCTCTTCTCTCTCCCCTACCCCCTGCCCGCCCTCCTGGGACAGTGAGGAGGTGAGTACCAGCTTGGGGGTGAAACACTGAGGGGATGGGACCCCCAAGTCAGGACAGGCCTGAAGCTGGAGCTCCAAGGCCCAGGGAGACTGACTCTCACCCTGTGGGTGAAACTGCCCCACCCCACCCCCCGAGACACTGAGAAACAGAGGAAGTGGCCTTCCCGTTGGCCCCTCCCACAGGCCAGGGGAAGTGGGCTGCGGCCTGGTCACTGGGGAGTCGCTTCTTCTTTCTCTTGGCTGCACCCCGCCCCCACCCCCGGGGCCCGAGGGTCTCCCCTGCCCTCCTCCCGCCTTCCCTGTCCGAAGTCTCTTCTCCAGACCCCAGGCCTCCCCACCAGAAGGGCCGCCCCGGCAAAGGGTCACCACGCGGCCCCGTGTCCTAGGCCCGTGTTCCCCACCAGGCCCAGGCCCTGCCGTGCCTCGGGCAGGATGCACGGCTGGCCGAGTGGGCAGGGAAGGGTGCGGGGTGCCAGGACGCCCCACCGGCCGGCCCTGACGGCACCTCCTCTCCCCTGCCCTGCAGAAACGCAACAGGGCCATCACGGCCCGCAGGCAGCACCTGAAGGTAAGTGAGGGCCCGGGGAGGGCGGCCCGGGGGCTCAGCGGCCTGGCCAGCCGCGCCCTCACTGCCCGCTGCCCCCACCCCACCCCCAGAGCGTCATGCTGCAGATTGCGGCCACTGAGCTGGAGAAGGAGGAGGGCCGCCGGGAGGCGGAGCGGCAGAACTACCTGTCAGAACACTGCCCGCCACTGCACCTGCCCGGCTCCATGTCTGAAGTGCAGGTACCCGGGGCCCCCGCATCGTGGGCCCTGTTCCTGGCCTGGCCCGTCCACCCCCGGGTCGGGAGGACGGGCGGGGTGGTCAGGGTGGGTGGAGGCCAGCCGTGGGGGTCGCCCGCTCGCCCACCCGTGACCTCCGCCGCCAGGAGCTCTGCAGGCAGCTGCACGCCAAGATCGACGCGGCCGAGGAGGAGAAGTACGACATGGAGGTGAGGGTGCAGAAGAGCGCCAAGGAGGTGAGCGGCGGGGGGGGGGGCGCGTGGGCCGGGCGCGGGCTGCCCTGACGGCGGGGCCCGGTCCCCGACGCCCGCCCGCCCAGCCTCGCTGCCCGCCCTGCAGCTGGAGGACATGAACCAGAAGCTGTTCGACCTGAGGGGCAAGTTCAAGCGGCCCCCGCTGCGCCGCGTGCGCATGTCGGCCGACGCCATGCTGAAGGCGCTGCTGGGCTCCAAGCACAAGGTGTGCATGGACCTGCGGGCCAACCTCAAGCAGGTCAAGAAGGAGGACACCGAGAAGGTAGGCCGCCCCCGGCGGCGGGGGGCTCAGCCTCGGGGCCCGCCTGCGGGGGCCGGATGCGGGGCGGCGGGGAGGCGGCGCCGGCCTGAGCCCTGTCCCGCCTGCAGGAGCGCGACCTGCGCGATGTGGGCGACTGGAGGAAGAACATCGAGGAGAAGTCGGGCATGGAGGGCCGCAAGAAGATGTTCGAGACCGAGTCCTAGGCCCCTCGCCCCGGCCGCCGCCCGCGCCCCTGGCACCGGCGGGCCCTGAGGCTGACTTGGCGCCTGTCAATAAAGGATTCCAACCCCCACGCCTGCTCCTCCCTGCCCTGGTCCGGCGCCGCCCTATCCACAGGCCGCCCTGGGAAGGCCCCGAGACTGTGCCTGGGCTTGGCGTGGGGGAGCCACACGCGGGCTTCGGGGGTCCCGGCTGTCCGGGCGGGTGGTCTCCAGGCCGAAAGCCCTCCTCCTCGCCCACCCACTGGGGCGGCCGGGGCGTTGCAGAGCGACACCCGGAGATGGGCGCGCGTCTGTTGTTGCTGGCATCACAGAGGCCCCCTCGGGGCCAGAAACACTGTCCTTGAGGCCCCGGTACACGCAGGGGCCTGGGGGGCCCTGGGGGGGCCTCCCTCCCCGCACAGGCAGCCCGTTCTCCCCAGCTGCCCCTCCCCAGACCCCAGGCCCCCGGAGGGGCTTGGGGGGCGGTCCTGGACCAGACTCCTGGGGGCCTCGAGGGGCTGGGGTCTGTCTCCCCTCAGAGACTGGTGACAGAATAAGGCAGCCCCTCTCTGGGCCCAGCGGGAGGCCTGCATTCCTTCCTGCCCCCCCCCGGCCCTGCCACCCCCCACATCAGGACACAATGTCCCTGGCAGGCCCAGATGGGACTGTCACAGCAAGGCCGCCTTCAGCCTCCTTCTGAGGGATGATGGCGCGGTCCGCGAAGGCCCCACGCTCAGATCTCTGGTGGGGAGGCCAGGCCGCCACTGTGATGGAGCGGCTGTCCACCCTGCCCTTGCCCTCGGGAGGCCCCCGCGATTGATGTGCAGGGGCCCGGAGCCTTGAGCGTCAAGGGAGGGACGTCAGCCCGCCCAAGGCCTTGGCCTGTCCCGCCGCCTGGCCCTGCAGCACAGGGACTGGGCTCCGTCCTGCGGGCACCTTCCTGCGGGCACCTTCCTGCGGGCACCTTCCTGCGGGCCCTCCTGCTCGGCTACCCTGTGACTCGGGGCAGGCCCAGTCCTAGCGCTCCCGGCGGCGGGAGGCGGCGCTCCAGTTGAGGCTCGCCGAGTGCGGAGCCCAGCGCGGGCAGGCAGCAGGCAGTGGGCTCCAGGACTGAGTGGGCTGCGGTGGCCAGAGCTCCCAGTGGCGGAGGCGGCACCTGCCCCCCACCCGCAAAGTGAGCCCAGCAACTGTGCAGGGAACGGGGGCGGGGCTCCCCAGGGATGCAGCCCCCACAGTCGCCACCGACTCGGTGGGTTTGGGGAATGATCTTCTTGCAAGCAAATGTCAAACACGAGGTTCCAGAGAGTGACTCCCTGGGCTGGGGGGCAGGTGGGGGTGACGTCGTGCTTGGGGCAGCACAGTAGACTTTTCTGTGCTCAGTTGGGTCCAACTCTGTGTGACCCCAGGGCCTGTAGCCTGCCAAGCTCCTCTGTTCATGGAATTATCCAGGGAAGAATACTGGAGTGGGTAGCCATGCCCTCCTCCAGGGCGTCTTCTCAACCCAGGGATCGAAGCCACGTCTGCACTGGAGGCGAATTCTTAACTGTCTGAGCCACCTAGGAAGCCCCCTGACTTATGGGTACTTGTTGCGTTTTCCAGTGAACAAACGGCATGACAGAGAACCACGGGAACCGAGCCGAATGGGCAAACACCCACCCAACGCAGCTCGGCCTGGCTCCACACCCCTCTGCCACCCCCTGAGGGTGGCGCTCCCAGGTGACCTCAGTGTCCCTGCAGCTATGTGGACATGGGCCCAATCCGGGAAGCACGTAGTCCAGCAGCGGGCAAGTGTTGAGGGCTCTGCCTTCTAGAAAGTTCTCTGCAGCCTAGAGAATGGTCGAGGCTGGAGGCTGTCACCCCTGGGGGCGGGGTGTGGGGGAAGCGGCAGTGGGTGGAGAGAGATTCAAGAGGCAGAGCCCCCAGGAAGCAGTGGACCAGAGAGACGGGGCACTCAGGCCTGTGCCCAGAGCGGGTGCAGGGCTGGCTCTGCGGGCGGAGGATGTGGCTGCTCCCAGACAGACAGCTGGGTGCAGGGGTCCGGGCTGAAGACGGGGTCTCAGCCCTGGCAACAGATGAGGGAGGCAGCGGCTCCTGGAGCGTCCGAGGTGGACGCTGCCCGGGAAGGAGCCCCAAGGACAGGAGGAGGGCAGCAAGACGTGCAGGGGACGTGCTCACCCGGGGGTGATGCTGGAGGTCAGGGAGGGACGCAGCCACAGCAAGTCCCGGGGAACCTGGCTCGTCTGGGCCGGGGAGCCGGGTGAGGCTGGAGGAGACTGGCTGGATGCTCCCGGCTGGTGTGGGGTGTGTATGGGTTTGGGCCTGCAGCTCACTCCATCCTGCCCTTGGGGAATGCCCAGACACCGGGGTCTTGGTCCCTGCACCGACCTCCAGGAAGTGACCAGGGCTCAGGGGCGGACGGCTGAGCACAGGGGCATGGGTGCACAGAGAGCCAGGACCGTCTCGGGGCCAGAAAGGAAGAGGGCAGAGCGAAGACAGAGCAAAGCAATTGAGGGGAGGTGGTCGGCAGGCATGCGGTGGCCGGTGAGAGCTCAGCGGTGGACTGAGGCTGAGTCTGCACTGTGGTCAGGGGAGAGGGCTGCTCCTGTTTTAGGAAAGAGACCGTGAGTCCTTAGGAGTAGAGGAGGCTGCAAGAGGGACAGAGAGATGGCAGGTGGCGGAGCTGAGGACGCGCAGGGCCTCCGAGGGTCAGTCTTAGAACTTTTCTGCCTGCTTGAAATAATTTCCTCCTAATTAAACCTTTTTTTTTTAAAAAAAAAAAGTCAAACCAAGAAAACTCTTAAACAATGGCAAAATGGTTGTTCTTCAGTTGCTCAGTTGTACCTGACTCTGAGACCCCATGGACTGCAGCACGCCAGGCTTCCCTGTCCTTTACTATCCCTTGGCTTTCCTCAAATTCATGTCCATCGAGTCAGTGATGCCATCCAGCCGTCGTTCTCTGTTGCCCCCTTCTCTTTCCCAGTATCAGGGTCTTTTCCAATGTGTCGGCTCTTTGCATCAGGTGACCAAAGTACTGTTGCTTCAGTCCTTCCAATGAATATTCAGGATTCATTTCCTTTAGGATTGACTGGTTTGATCTCCTTGGTGTCCAAGGGACTCTCAAAAGTCTTCTCCAACACCACAGTTTGAAAGCATCAATTGTTCGTCACTCAGCCTTCCTTATGGTCCGACTCTCACATCAGTACATGACTACTGGGAAAACCGCAGCTTTGACTAGGCAGACCTCTGTCGAGAAAGTGATGTCTCTGCTTTTTAACACACTGTCTAGGTTTGTCTCGCTTTTCTTTCAAGGAGTAAGCACCTTCCAGCTCCACGGCTGCAGTCACCATCTGCAGGGATTTGGGAGCCCCCGAAAATAAAGTCTGTCCCTTGATGATGGGAGGTGGGGGACTCGGACAGGGGTCTCGGGAGGGTCCCGGGCCCACCCTTCTTCAGCAGGTCGGGTGAGTGCGGTGGGCCAAGGAGGCAAGGCAGGGCGGGAGGTGCCAGCCTCAGGGACGGGACGCTGCCAGGGGTCCACTCGGGAGTGGACAGCGCCCTGTGGGCTCGGGTGGGCTGTGGCCCCTGCGCTCCCTGCAGCTGTGAGACAGGCTTCCCTCCCCCTCCCCCTGCACCCTCACCTCGCCAAGGAAAAGCCAGGGGAGCGTCCACCTGGGGCGCCCACGGGGCTTCACCTCTTTAGCTTAGCCCCTGGCAACCTGTCCACATCTGTCCCCTCTGGCCCCCAAATACCAGCTTCATCTGGGCCGAGACCTGCTCCCCCTCCAGCTCCAGCCCTGGGCCTCCTTGTCACCCTCCTCCCCGACCTCCACTCACTCCCCTTCACAGCTGGTTGGCCTTGGTTTACCCAAAAATGAAATGGGTTTGCAGGTGAGTATACCTGCCTCACAGGACAGACAGGTGAGGACAGAGCTCTGACTCCTTCTGGGAGTCTTCCCAGCTTCCCCAGTCACTCCTCCATGACACACCTGCCTCAGCACCAGGCCGAGAAGTCTCTCTCTCCTGGACTCCGCCTAGAAGCCTTCAGTGAGCCCTCGGGGCTGAGGGCACATGGTCTGGGCCATAATGACCTTGTGTAGAGGGGAGATATCCTCAGCTGGGGCAGGAGTTTGCATGCCCACTGTCCACACTGGGCCCCCAAGGCTCTGCTCATGTCTGGCCCCACCTCCCGACCACCCCATCACCAATGTCCTTGCCAGACTCCTGCCCTTTGTCCTCCATTGTCCTGGGGGGCCTGGGGAAGACCCCCAGATGGCCTCTCCCCGCTGTGAATCAAGATGGCTGGGACAAATATCAATAACCTCAGATACGAAGGTGACAGCACTCTCAGGGTGGTATCATGGACCCTCCACCCGGAATCCTTCACAGCCAGCCTGGGGCCTTCCCCCTCCTCGTGGCTTCTCCTTCTGGAGCTCTGCTCCTTGAGGCTCTCGTTCTGTCGCTCAGTCGTGTCCGACTCTTAGGGGCCCCGTGGACTGCAGCACGCCAGGCTCTCCTGTCCTCTCTATCTCCTGGAGTTTGTTTAAACTCATGTCCATTGAGTCGGTGATGCCATCCAACCATCTCATCCTCTGCCCTCCCCTTCTTTTGCCTCAATCTTTCCCAACATCAGGTCTTTTCCAACAAGTTGGCTCTTTGCATCAGGTGGCCAAAGTATTGGAGTTTCAGCTTCAGCATCGGTTCTTCTAACGAATATTCAGGGTTGGTTTCCAGGGCACTCTCAAGAGTTTTTTTTCCAGCACCACAGTTTGAAAGCATCCATTCTTCAGCGTTCGGCCCTTTTTATGGTCCAACTCTCACATCCATACACGACTATTTGAAAAACCATAGCTTCGACTATTCAGATCCTTGTCAGCAAAGTGACATCTCTGCTTTTTAATACACTGTCTAGGCTTGTCAGAAGTTTCCTTCAAAGAAGCAAGCGCCTTCTGATTTCATGGCTACAGTCACCATCTGTAGTGATTTCAAGCCCAAGAAAAGAAAACTGGCCGCTGCTTCTGCTCACCCTTCTATCTGCCGTGAAGAGATGGGGCTGGACGCCACGGTCTTCATTTTTGAATGCTGAGTTAGAAGTCAGCTTTTTTACCCTCCTCTTTCACCCTCAACAAGAGGCTCTTTAGCTCTTCTTCTCTTTCTGCCATTAGAGTGGTGTCATCTGCATATCTGGGGTTGTTGATATTTCTCCAGGCAATCCTGATTCCAGCTTGCGCTTCCTCCAGCCCGGCATTTCACACGAGGCCCTCAGAACATAAGGTAAATTAATGAGCAGGGTGACAATACACAGCCTCGAGGTCCTCCTTTCCCGATTTTTAGCCAGTCTGTTGTTCCGTGTCCAGTTCTAACTGTTGCTTCCTGACCTGCATACAGGTTTCTTGGGAGACAGATAAGGTGGTCTGGTAGTCCCATCTCTTGAAGAATTTTCTACAGTTTGTTGTGATCCACACAGTCAAAGGCCTTCTTGTAGTCAATGAAGCAGAAGTAGATGTTTTTCTGGAATTCCTGTGCTTTTTCTATTATCCAACGAATGTTGGCAATTTGATCTCTGGTTCCTCTGCCTTTTCTAAAGCTCATACATCTGGAAGATTTTGGTTCACATACTGCTAAAGCCCAGCTTGGAGGATTTTGAGCATGGCCTTGCTAGCAGGTGAAACGAGTGCAACTGGACAGTAGTTTGAACTTTCTTTGGCTTTGTGACAGTTTCAGGCTCACTGAAGCTGCCCGCCTTGCAGGGAGACCCAGCCAGGTGCCCAGGAGTCCCAGCCACACGCCTCGGCCTGACCCCCAGCCCCACCAGGGGTCGCGACCCCTTATCTGCTCCCCCGTCTCCTCAACCCTCCCCTGCCTCCGGTGGCTCCTGTAACCCGCCTGCCGCCCCGGGCCCCCACCTGACCTGGTCTCTCGGTGCAACTGCTCAGTGTGGACACACCCTGTCTGCCCGACGGGCGTCCACCCTGGCCTCCCTCTGGCCTGCCCCCTCCCCCCTTGCAGACTCCCTGTCCCTTTCTGTACCCAGGCCAGGACCCCAGGGCCCGGCTCACCTGATGCGGGAGCACGGGCTGCTGGGGAGCTGCACCACCAAACCCCGAAGCTCCTCCCCGAGTAAAGCCCGCCCAGCGTTGCGCACACTCATGCGCGAGGAAGCCTGAGCGCGTGATGAGGGTCACGGTGCAGCTGGAGACCCCGGGCCTCCCTCCAGCCTGCTCACCGCCGACCGTCTCTCTCCCAGCATCTCCTTGCTGTGCCCACACCCACACAAGCCCCCCAGGACGCCTCTGCTGGGGTTTCTGCAGCTGGCATCCGTGTCTGGATCCTCCCGAGACCCGACCTTCTCTTGCTTCATCTGTGCTCGCTGATGCCACGCCTGGGCCCCCAGCGCCTCCAGGAGCCCTGACTTCTCACCCCTCGTCCCCAGCCTCCCTCAAGGTCTCTCCTCTCCTGCCCTGCTAGCCAGGGCTCCGAGGTCCTCAGAGGAGGGGCCTGGGGCCCCAGGATGAGTGCAGGCCCCCTCCCCTCCCACCTGGATGGGGCTGAGAGTGAAGCGCTCTTGGCGCTAAGCCCCGAGGTGTGGGGCTGTTTGTTACAGCCACTCCTTCCTTCCCTGGCTGGCACGTCCCTGAGTCAGCGTCCAGGGCACCGACGAAGCACAGCCCGGCAAGTCCGACAGCAGGACTCACGTCTCCAGGCCCAGAGGCCGGAATCCCAGACCCAGATGCGGGCAGGGCTGGCCCTCCTGAGGCCCCTCTCCTGGGTGTGCAGATGGCTGTCCCCTCCCCACGTCCTCCAGGGTCGGCCTCTGAGTGTGTCTGAGCCCTGACCACCTCTTCCTACAAGGACACCGTCGGCGCTCCCGGTGGATCAGGCCTGCGTCACCCTCTTCTGCCTTGGCCTGGCCCTGCGCTGGAACGTCCCCGATTTTGGCCCCTGCTCTTCACTCACCCCACCCACTCTCGCATTCACCACCTCCGGCCCCAGAGTCTCATCACCGGTCACTGGAGGGTGTGGTCCTGACACTGCTCTCCCCAGGGGCCTGTCTCACCTGGGCCTCGGGGGCCACGCTGTCCGTGGCCCAGCCTGCCCCGGGGTGGTCTGCCTGGGCAACTCACAGGCAGGCAGTGCACCTGGGCCCTTCTGCCCCCGTCTGCCTCACCCAGACCTCCTCCCGGCCAGCCCCTCAGGACCTGCACACCTCGGCTCAGCACCTAGAAGCCTTCCTGGTGCCCACCCCGCCCTCCCGCAGGACTCATTGCTTCCCCCGGTCCTTCTTTGTGTCACTGGAGACCGCGCCGGCCCGGGAGCAAGAAGGGGCTGAGCGCGGCCTCTGCCTCCTGAAGGCCCCTCTGGAGTCTGTGTGATCGACGGCGTGTCTGCTTCCTGGGTGGACCCTGAGCTCTTCCGAGGAAGGCCAGCTCTCCTCACCTGCCCCCCAGCGGGGCACAAGGGCCCTCGGACTCGGACACTGGGTCCCCAGGGGTGCCGTCTGCCTCTCGCACGTGGGCTGGACCTGGCAGAGTGGAGGAGGGGCTGGAGGTTTGAGGATGGTGGGCCCGGGGCATTTCTGCCTGGTGCTGTGAGGTTCTCGCACACGCACGCAGAAATGGGGTGGAGGGAGAAGGGGAGGCTGGAGGCGTGGTCAGCAGCTGGCCGGCCCCGGGACGTGGGGGGCAGCTGAACCTGGGGTCGGGCAGAGCCTCAGGGCAGGAGCTGGACCTCAGGAGGGGAGAGGGTGGCGGAGCAAGATGCACCCAAGGAGGAGGAACCCGGTGAGCGGCGGGACGCTGCCCCCCATGGGCCCAGAGCCCCGGGCGCCCTCGGGCACGGCTGCCATGGGCCCCCACCTCCCAGGCGTGGAAACAGGGTGTCTCTCACCCTCCAGCTTCAGCAAGTGTCGGGGCCTCTTTGCTGGACACACAGCAGAAGGCGGGGGTGTGAGCGTCCCGGAGCGGCTCCCACACCTCCCGTCCTGGAGCCCGAAGGTGGGGACCCAGTTGTCACAGAGGTTCCTCCTGGCCCCTCCCCAGTGTCTGGTGGTTTCCTGGGGCTTTTCGGCTTGAGATGCACCACCCCCACCTCGCTTTCATCTTCAGTTGGCGTCTCCCGACAGGCCGGAGGCTGCCTCCAAGTTTCCCCTTTTTGTACAGACATCAGTCATCCTGAATTATGACCTAGTGACCTCATCTTAACTGATTGCATCTACAGTGACCCTATTTCCAAATAAGGTCCCGTTCTGGGGTGCTGGCCAGCGGGACTCCAGCCTCGGATTTGGGGACACAGTTCAGCCCCTCCACAGGAGGGATCTGTTGTTTCTGGGCCTTTGAGGGTGGGGATGGGCAGAGAGGACACTGTGGAGGGCCCCAGGACCTGGTGAATGCTTGGTGGTGCGGGCCAGTCCCGAGTCCCCCAGCCATGGGGGCTGGCAGAGTCCGGGGGCAGCAGAGAGACCCCAACAGTTCAGGAAAGTAAAGAAGACTGTGAGTGAACACGGGGGTGGATGAGGGGGCTCCTGTAGGCAGGGCGGCTCAGGCTGGGCCCCAGAAGTCTGGAGAGCAGGGGCCAACGAGGGGTGAGCCAGCCGAAGGCCCGAGGTTCGGGAAAGGGGACCATGCTCGGGGAGTGCACCCAGGAGACGCCCCCCGGGGAGGTCACCACGCTTCACGTGGAGGCTTAGGGACTGGGGCCATGCCCTCTGCCTGGGAACAGCAGCCGTGGAGAGGTGGACTTGGAGGCCGGGACTGCGGGTGGGTGGGGGGCTCCTGCGCAAGGTCCCAGCCCCCACACCCTGCACCTCAGCCTCACCTCCGCCTCTGGGCCCTCCAGGCCCCTGCAACTTGCTCAACGCTTCCTGGTGACTCGTGTTTTTTTTTCTCTTCTCCTCTTGCAGCAACAGATTAGAAAACAACACCCCAACCCCAGCCCCGATGCACTCCAAACCTCAACCTGCAGCCGGAAGGGGGAAGTGAAACCCGGCCGGGGGTGGGGGCTCCAGGGCAGCCGCCCCAGGAAGCGCCCAGAGCTGCAGTCACACGCACAGTGAGGACTGATGGCGGACACTCCCAGCCACCCCGGCTCCGAGGAGCGGCAGGAGCTGCTGGCGGAAGAAGACACAGGGTAAGGCCCCGGGCTGGGCCACACGCATGCCCAGGCCCGCACAAGCCTTTGCATCTGCACGCTGTGGGGCCGCGCTTAACCCGAGGTCTGCGGCACCGCGGGGCCCGGACGCGGCTCACAGGCTGCTGCAGGGCGTCTTCCTGGGTCCCTGTCCCCACCCCGCCCGGGGCAGTTAGATGCTCTTTTGTGCACCGCTGCAGCTGGGCCTCACTGGGAGAGGTGGGTTCACCCACCCGCCAGTGGGATGTGAACCGGGCTCCAGGCAGCTGGACGCCCAGGGAAGAGCCCGGGCCTCGGGCAGGCAGGACGCAGACTGTGAGGGCAGGAGGTGGGGTGGGCCCTGGCCAGGAGGGTTGCTCAGCCTCGGGAGCCTCGAAGCCTGTGCTGGGAGTCCGACCAGGCCCTCTCCCGGGCCGCCCTGACCCGCCAGGGGAGAGGAGGCAGAGGGCGCTGCGGGGTCTGAGTGCCCGGCAGGTGGGGGGATGTGAGGGGCCGACCGGGGCTGGGCTGCGCGTGGGGACAGCCGGAGCTGGGAGGGGACGCTGGCCACCCGGGTGTCTGCAGGAGGCCGCCGGGCTCTGTGGAGCACCCTCGCCTGAGGGGGGGGGAGGCGGGGTCCCTGGCTGTGGGGGTCTGATGGTCCCAGGGTGCAGGGGCTGCACAAGAGAGCGGCCAGGGCTCGTGGACGGACAGACAGTCGGGGCGTGGGCAGCTGTGTGGAGAGAGGCCACGGGCCCAGCGGGAGGATGGAGGAAAGGAAGGGGGTGAGACGCTCGGAGCCACAGGACCGAGGTGGAGCCGAACAGCTGCCCCCACTTGCTCCAGGGCCGCTGCGGGGGGCAGGCAAAGGGAGAGCCAGCTGGCCCACTAGGACCCCCGCCAGCCGGGCCACCACAAGCCAGGCTCCCCACGGCCTCAGGGTCTCCTTGCAAAGTGGATTCTGCCCCCAGCTCTCCCATGGGAGGTTGGAGGCAGTGGTACCCGGTTCCACGATGATGCTTTTATTGATGAGGAAGGGAGGCTGGAGCTGTCGGCGAGGCGCACGCATGGGCAGGTGAGGGCGGCGCACGGGCATCTCTTCCCGGCCGAGCTCCAGGGGAGCCCTGGGTGGGGCCCATGGGGCTGAGTCCTGGGGGGCAGGGGCAGCTGGGCAGCAGCTGGGGTCCAGGGGGGTCAGGGCGCACGTGCCCACCCCGGGCTGTTGGGGGTAGCTGGGGGTTGCCAAGCAAGACCCACCGCTTGCGGTAGAGGAGGGGAGAGAGGCGTGACCCAGGCTTGCTGCCCCAAGGAGGCGGCCTGTCCTCCTGCGGGGCCGGCGCGCCGCACGGAGCAGGTGACGGGAACAGCTGTCCTCGCTCGGGAATGGCTCTGCACGTCAGCGCTGCCCAGCCCGGGCTCTCATGCACCTCCGGCCACCGCATGCCCATAGAAGGGCACAGCTTGCGCGGCGGCTGGCAGGGGCCTGCCTGCTCCTTGGCCCCATCCTTGACCCCCCCACCAGCTGTCGTGCACGCGGAGGAGAGGGGGCGATAGAGGCAATGGCCACCAGCCCCGGGCTGGGCGGCTCACCGGGGCCTGTCCCTGGGGCTCGGGGTCTGTCGGGCGCTCGGTGGGAGGATCAGTCCAGAGACACCCCTCGCCCTGGAGTTGGGCGCCCCCAACATCCACCCCCTGGCACGGTGTGCGTCCTGACCTTTCAGAATGAAACTGAGACCCAGGGCGGGGGGGTGGGGGGGTTCTCGTTTCACAAGGTGACAAAGGGAAGCGGGGATTTTCCTGTCTGGGGTGACAGAGAAGTCCCCGACGCCCAGGCAGGGGACCTGAGGCTGGGAAGCCCCTCCGGGGGGCGGCCCCTGAGGGCCAGGGTCTGCTGGGACAGAGAGCAGAGCTCAGAGATGGCCGAAGACTGTCTCCCAGCCCCCACTGGCCGCCCGCAGCAGAGCCGTCAGGTCGGTGGGTCCAGGGCAAGCCATCCCCTCAGACTGCCTGTGCACGGGACCAGCCCCCTCAAACTGCCCCAGACGCCTTGGAGGCCCATGGGTGCCCCAGCCCTCCCCGAGGCCAGGCCGGAGCAGGCTGGTCCTCCCTGTGCCCTCCGCCACCCGTGGGCAGCATCTCGGGCCTCTGCCCACCTCCCCTGCAGCCCCAGCTGCAGCTCTGCGCCTCCCCGGTTGGCTGGGATGACAGGGTGGCCTACAGACCCCTGCCCCTTTTCCGGCCACGCTCTTTGTCCACAAGCCATGGGACCACGTTCTTCCATGCGTGGAACCGTGTGCCCCGGAGTGGCACGATCCACACCCCAGGGCGGCCGCTTTTGCCCCGGCCCCACGGCCCTCACTGTCCCGCTGTCTGGCCTTCTCAGCCCTTCCCCCTTCTGGAAGGTGCCGGAATCACTGCAGACTGGACAGGACCCTCCTCAACCTCCCTGGCAGCCCCACCCCTCTCCAGGCTTCCAGTTTCCTCTGAGCTCCCCTCCCCCGGGGGCCCCAACCCCAGGTTCCCTTTGCATCCACCACTGCCCATGGTGGGGGCCCACGTAGAGGTCGGGTCTGTCCCCTCCTGGGACAAGGCTGGGATACGGTGAGCGGGTGTCTCCCTGACCCCCAGGCCATTGTCCCCCTCCCAGCCCTCCAGATAAGGTGTGACCCTTGTCCACGTGTCGAGCTCAGGGGGCAGGCGGGTGGCAGGGGGACAGCCTGCAGGCTCCCCCTCTGGGCCATCTGTCCCCACAGGCCCTGTCGAGCCTGCCCTCTGCGCTACAGGACCTGCAGGACAAAGGCCGCGGGTCCCCACAGGGCCGCGGGCAGTGGAGGAAGGGCCGAGCTGGCCCGGAGGCCTCGGACACATCCGTCCGGCCAAGGGAGCTGGGGTGGGAGGGGCCCGTGGCCCCCCAGGCACCCCACGACTCTCCCTGTCGCCCACTTGCCTCTCCAGCAGGCCCAGCACCACTTGGAGCAGCGAGTGGCGCCAAAGCCCGCTCAGGAGGGCGGATGGCCCCCCCAACCACGCGGGCTGATGGGGCGGAGGGATGGGGGCCACACACTGGGGCTCCTCTCCCAGCCTCCGGCCCAGATCCGGGGGCGGCAGTCAGAGCCGGGTCAGGCCTCAGGACCCCCAGGTGGGCCTCGTCTCCTCCTCCCCCAGGTCAGGGGTCTCGGGCGCCCGGAAATTTCCCAGGGGAGCGGGAAGGCTGAGCTCAGCGCGGATGATGGATGCCTTCCTTCTGCGTCTCCTCCCGCCTCCATCTGGGCCCTTCACGTCCCCTCCTCGGTGCGGGGAGGGAGAGGACCTTCACACACACGGGGAGGTCAAAGCAGGGCCCACCCCGCCGACCTGGGAAGCCGGAAACCCTTCCCTGCCTCCCCACCCCCTCCCTGGTCCCCATCTGCCTCCTCAGAAAACAATCCTGGAGCCGCAGGGGCAGAACCAGGGGGGTCTTGGGGTCAGGATGGGCGGCCCCTGCCAGAGGGGTACCGTGGGTCGAAGCGGCGCTGCCCACCCCCCACGCCCCCTGCCCGGCCCGCCTCTGCAGCAGCACCCCTCGCAGGGCCCAGACCAAGGGCCAGCCCCCCTCGGGCAGTGGCCAGAAGCCCCCAGGGCCAGCCCTGAGTGCCGCCTTTGCCTTCCTCGGTTCTGACCCAGGGCAGGGGCTGGGTGGGCCCAAAGACCCAGGGAAGATGGCACCGACTGCTGAGGCTGGCCTGGGACTTTCTGGGGTGACTGCACCCCACCCCGAGGCCTCAGTTTCTTCAAGTGCACAGTCATCACTTACAGCCTAGACCGGCCTCGCTGAGCGCTGGAAGCACTGCCCAGCCAGGCAGGCCGGTGCCAGGGCCCCTTTCCATGGGCAGAGCTGAGGCTTGAGGCCTGCACCCACTGCTGGAGGGCAGCTGGTCACTGACTCTGACCATCTGCTTTCCTGCAGGGGCCCAGGCCCCCTGAGATCCAGCGAGGAGTCGGGAGGACCCAGAACTGGCTGGGCTGCCCTTGGAGGCCCTCAGAAATCCCACAGACTGGTGCTCCCTGAATTTTCTGGGATGTGGAGAGCCACCCTAACCAGAGCACAACTCAGAAGACACCCCGGAGTCTGCTCCCAAAGCAGAGATGGGGTTCGGCACCAGCAGGGGCAGTAGGTCCTCTCCAGGGCCCCCTGGAGAGGTGCCCTCAGCTTCTCCCCCAGGCCCAGCCCCAGCCCCGTGCATCTCGGGGTCCTCTTTCCAATGGCTGCTCAAGGCCTTCTTGGAGAAGGGGGTGGAGAGGGGGCCTGGGCCACAAGGCCACCAGTGAGGGCAGTTCCCAAACCTCCCCTGCCCTGAGTCAGACTCTCATTGCCATGAGTGGAGACCCAGCGGGGAAGGCGCAGGCGGGGTGCAGGCCCCGGGAACGCTCAGCCAAAGGGGAGCACCTCACACCTCCCCTCACACACTCGAGCCTGGAGGGAGGGGGCCGGGCCGGCCTGTGAGGGTGTGGAGTTTACAGGAGATAAGGGGATGGGGAAAATCAGGCCTCCTCACCGGCCAGCACGGCCCTGCAGTGCCAGACACAGGCAGATAAGGGGTGGGGGGTGATGGGGGAGGAAAGCCCTGGCCCTTTCCTGGGGTCAGGCCTGTCTGTCCGCACTCCGTCAGCTCCCCGCCTCTGAGCCAGGAAGGTGGGAGCGGGTGGGTGGAGGGGCGAGCACCGTCTGGTCCCCTGGCTGGCGGGGAGGGGCTGTCTGGGAACCTGGGAGCTGGGTGCGCCTCGCCCCGCAGGAGCCTGGAGCAGGGCCAGCGCCGGGGGCGAGAGGACCCAGCGATGCGCCGGCAGAGCAGGGAGTGAGGGGGCAGCCTCAGCCTCCCCACTGGCCCCCGGGGGAGTGAAGACCGGGAGAGGGTCGCTGCCCAACTCTGTGCCCGGGAGGTGGGGCCTCAGACGCTGCCCTTTTCCACCCACCAGGGGAAAACACAAGCCCCTCACTCCAAAGGGGTCTGTGCCCCTCCGGGAGAGGACCTGCTCTGCGGATGGCTTCCCTTCTGAGGTCCCAAGGCTGCCCACGCACCCTCTCCTCTTCAAAACAGAAGTGGGACTTGGGACACATGGATCCAACCAGTTGATTCTAGAGGGATCTGGAAAGACAGCGCGGGCCTTTCTCCCGGTCCCAGCCCCTCCCCAAACCCCAGCCTCATGAGGCTCCCACCACAGCACGCTGGCCCGTCTCCCCTTGCTGGACCGAGGCTCACATGAGACAGGTGAGCTCTCAGGAACACTGCTGCACCGGAGGCCCCTCTTCCACACTCCGGCCCTCACGGACTCTCACTGTTTGACACATCTTTTGTTTAAAAAATCACTGATCTGGCTTTACTGGGTCTTAGTGGCAGCACGCAGGATCTTCACTGATCATGTGGAATCTTTCGTCCTGGCGCGCGGGCTCCCCCGGCGGCGCGCGGGCTCCCGGGCCCGGGGCTCAGTAGCTGCAGGGTGGGCTTAGCCACTCTGCGGCATGTGGGAGCTTAGTCCCTGGACCCGTGGCCCCTGCACTGCAAGGCGGAATCTTAACCGGTGGACCATCGGGGAAGTGCCTGACACGCCTTTCACTGAGATATAGCTCTGCGTGCGTGCGTGCGTGCTTGTCTAAACAGGACAGAGCCCTCCCTCCCCAGTCCTCACTGAAGTTCTGTTGCGGCGCTAACCTTACTGGGGAGAGAGCACGCGCCTCTCTCTTCTATAGCCACAAGTTTATGAACCATGTCTTAGTCACAGAAGAAAGAAAAAAGGATAAAAAGACTCAACAAGAGAAAAGTATAAATGAAGAAAGGCAGAAAGTAGGGACAACCAGCTGATGGATGGATGAACAGATACATAATAGGTGGATGGAGGGGCGGATGGATGGTGGGGAAAGGGATAGATGTGTGGATGGCTGGGCCGACGGATGGGTGGATAGATGGGTCAATGATGACTGAATGGATGGGTGTTTGGAGAGATACATGGTGGGTAGCTGGGTAGCTGGAGGGATGGATGGGTAAGTAGATGGATGGAGGGATGAGTGGACAGATGGATAGATGATGGAGTGAATGGCCGCATAGAAGGAAGGAGAGGTGGATGGGTGGGTGGGTGGGTGGGTGGTAAGTGAATGGATGCATGAATGCTTGGATGAAGGATATGGGGTGGCTGAATAACGGGATGATGGGTAAGTGGATGATGAATGAATAGATGGATGGAAGGACAGATGGACAGATGGGTGAGTGAATAGGTGAGTGGACGAATGAATGGGTGAGTGGACGAGTGGTTGGTTGGGTAAATGGGTGGATGGATGAATGGGTGCAAAATGGTGGGCTGGCTGGCTGGCTGGCTGGCTGGTGGTTGGATGAGTGGAAGGATGAGTGAGTGGACAGATGGATGCTGAGAGGAGGGATGCTGGGATGAATGGATGCGTGGATGATGCGAGAATGAGGGCACGGAGAGAAGGGATGAATGGGTGACTTGTGGATGAGAGAATAGTAAGATAGGTGGGTGGACGGATGGATGGGTGGATGGATGAGTGAACAGCTGGGTGAATGAGTGAGTGTATGATGACTGGATGGATAGTGGACGGGTGACTAGATAGATGAATTTTGGGTGGATGGATGCTGAATGGATGGATGGGTGGATGAGTGAATGAGTAGATTGATAAAGGTATGAACGGAGGGGTGTTTGGCTGGAGGGATGATGTGTGAATTGATTGGTGGGTAGGTAGATGGCTGGATGGCTGGATGTAAAAATGGATTGATGATGGGTGGGTGGGTGGATGGATGAATAGGTGGAGAGATGGAAGTTGATTAAATGGCTGGATAAATTATGGGTGGATGGATGGGCAGATGAGTGAATAGATGGGTGACAGGTGGATGAGTGTGTGGATGGATATGTGAATGAATGGCTAGGTAGATGGATGATGGATGGATGAGTTTGAAGATAGGCATTAGTGTATGGGTGAACAAAGGTAATGTTATAGATAAATAACTGGGCAGATAAGTGCAGATGGATATACATAACTGGTAGTTTTTTACGAGTGGGCAAATTTAATTCAGGTGACCATCATGTTTACTACTGTGGGCAAGAATCCCTAGAAGAAATGGAGTAGCCCTCGTGGTCAACAAGAAAGTCTGAAATGTGGTGAAAAAGTGAAACTGAAAGTGAAGCCGCTCAGTCGTGTCCGACTCTTTGAGACCCCATGGACTGTAGCCCACCAGGCTCCTCAGTCCATGGGATTTTCCAGGCAAGAGTACTGGAGTGGGTTGCCATTTCCTTTTCCCTGAAATGGGGTACTTGGGTGCAATTTCAAAATGACAGAATGATCGCGGTTCATTTCCAAGGCAAACCATTCAGTGTCACAGTATGCCCCAACCACATCTATGCCCCAACCACTGATGCTGAAGAAGCTGAAGCTGACCAGTTCTATGAAGACCTACCTGGGCTTTTAGCACTAACACCAAAAAACCTGTCCTTTCATTATAGGGGACTGGAACGCAAAAGTAGGAAGTCAGGAGATCCATGGACTAACAGGCAAGTTTGACCTTCAAGTACAAAATAAAGCAGGGCAAAGGCTAACAGGATTTTGTCCAAAGAATACCCTGGCCGTAGCAAACACCCTTTTCCAACAACACAAGAGACAGTTCTACACGTGGATATCACCAAACGGTCGATGCCAAAATCAGATTGGTTATAGTCTTTGCAGCCAAAAATGGAGACGTTCTCTACAGTCAGCAAAAACAAGACCGCAAGCTAATGTGGCTCAGGTCATTAGCTCCTTACTGCAAAATTCAGGCTTAAATTGAAGAAAGTAAGCGATGCAGCTATGACCGATAGGTCATTCAGGTATGACCTAAATCAAGTCCCTTATGATCATGCAGTGGAAGTGACAGATAGATTCAAGCGCCTGGATCTGATAGACAGGGCGCCTGAAGAACTATGCACAGAGGTTCACAACACTGTACAGGAGGTGGCGACCAAAATCATCCCAAAGAAAAAGAAATGCAAGAAGGCAAAACGGTTATCTGAGGAGGCCTTACAAATAGCTGAGAAAAGAAGAGAAGCTACAGGCAAAGGAGAAAAGGAAAGATATTCCCATCTGAATGCAGAGTTCCGAAGAACAGCAAGGAGAGATCAGAAAGCCTTCCTCAGTGATCAGCGCAAAGAAATAGAGAAAAAGAACAGAATGGGAAAGACTAGAGATCTCAAGAAAATCAGAGGTACCAAGGGAACATTTCATGCAAAGATGGGCACAGTAAAGGACAGAAATTGTATGGACCTAACAGAAGCAGAAGAGATTAAGAAGAGGTGTCAAGAATGCACAGAAAAACTACAAAAAAGTTCTTAATGACTCAGATAATCATGATGGTGTGATCACTCATCTAGAGTCAGACATCCTGGAGTGTGAAGTCAAGTGGGCCTTAGGAAGCATCACCACGAACGAAGCTAGCGGAGGTGATGGAATGCCAGTTGAACTGTTTTGAATCCTAAAAGATGATGTTGTTAAAGTGCTGCACTCAATATGGCATCAAATTTGGAAAGCTCAGCAGTGGCCGCAGGACTGGAAAGGTCAGTTTTCATTCTAGTCCCAAAGAAAGGCAATGCCAAAGAATGCTCGAACTACTGCGCTCATTTCCATGATAGTAAGGTTATGCTCAAAATCCTTCAAGCTAGGGTTGAGCATTACGTGTACTGAGAACTTCCAGATGTAAAAGCTGGGTTTAAAAATGGCAGAGGAATCAGAAATCAAATTGCTATCTGTTGGATCATAGAGAAAGCAAGGAATTCCAGAAAACATCTACTTCTGCTTCATTGACTACAAAAATCCCTGTAACTGTATGGATCACAACCAACTGGAAAATCCTTAAAGAGATGGGAATACCAGACCACCTTATCTGTCTCCTGAGAAACCTGTGTGCAGGTCAAGAAACAACAGTTAGAACCTTACATGGAACAGCTGATTGATTCAAAATGGGGAAAGAAGTATGTTAAGGCTGTCTATTGTCACCCGACTTATTTAACTTACTCAGTTCAGTTCAGTCACTCAGTCATGTCCGACTCTTTGCGACCCCATCGACTGCAGCACGCCAGGCCTCCCTGTCCATCACCAACCCCCGGAATTTACTCAAACTCATGTCCGTTGAGTCAGTGATGCCATCCAACCATCTCATCCTCTGTTGTCCCCTTCTCCTCCTGCCTTCAATCTTTCCCAGCATCAGGGTCTTTTTTTGACAAGTCAGGGTTTTTGTTTTTGTTTTTTTGCATCAGGTAGTCAAAGTATTGGAGTTTCAGCTTCAGCATCAACCCTTTCAATGAATATTCAGGACTGATGTCCTTTAGGATTGACTTGTTGGATCTCCTTACAGTCCAAGAGACTCTCAAGAATCTTCTCCAACACCACAGTTCAAAAGCATCAATTCTTCTGCGCTCAGCTTTCTTTATGGTCCAACTCTCACATCCATACATGGTAGGCAGAGTACATCATGCAAAATGCTGGGGTTGACGAATCACAGGCTGGAATCAGGATTGTGGAAGAAATTTCAATAACCTCAGATATGCAGATGACACCACCCTTATGGCAGAAAGGGAAGAGGAACTAAAAAGCCTCTTGATGGAAGTGAAAGGGGAGAGTAAAAAGGTTGGCTTAAAGCTCAACATTCAGAAAACGAAGATCATGGCTTCTGGTCCCGTCACTTCATGGGAAATAGATGGGGAAACAGTAGAAACAGTGTCAGACTTTATTTTTTTGGGCTCCAAAGTCACTGCAGATGGTGATTGCAGCCATGAAATTAAAAGACACTTGCTCCTTGGAAGGAAAGTTATGACCAACCTAGATAGCATATTCAAAAGCAGAGACATTACTTTGCCGACTAAGGTCTGTCTAGTCAAGGCTATGGTTTTTCCTGTGGTCATGTATGGATGTGAGAGTTGGACTGTGAAGAAGGCTGAGCGCCGAAGAATTGAAGCTTTTGAACTGTGGTGTTGGAGAAGACTCCTGAGAGTCCCTTGGACTGCAAGGAGATCCAACCAGCCCATTCTAAAGGAGATCAGTCCTGGGTGTTCATTGGAAGGACTGATGCTGAAGCTGAAACTCCAGTACTTTGGCCACCTCATGCGAAGAGTTGACTCACTGGAAAAGACCTTGATGCTGGGAGGGATTGGGGGCAGGAGGAGAAGGGGATGACAGAGGATGAGATGGCTGGATGGCATCACGGACTCGATGGACGTGAATCTGAGTGAACTCTGGGAGTTGGTGATGGACAGGGAGGCCTGGCGTGCTGCGATTCATGGGGCTGCAAAGAGTCGGACACGACTGAGCGACTGAACTGAACTGAACTGAACTGATGGGCAAAATAATGGATAAAATGCGCGTGTATGGGTGTACGCTCCGTCGCTCAGTTGGTCCCGTTCTCTGCAACCCTCGTGGGCTGCAGGCCACCAGGCTCCTCTGCCCGTGGAGTTTTCCAGGCAAGAATGCTGCCGCAGGCTGACTATTCCTACTCCAGGGCACCTTCCAGACCCAGGGGCTGAAGCCGCGTCTCCTGCGTGCCGTGTGTTGGCAGGTGGGTTCTTTGCCACGGTGCCACCTGGGAAGCCCAGATGTGTATGTGACAGGACAGACATCCACGTTTTCAGGCACAGGCGGAGGTATGACTTGCCAGGTGGGAAGATGGACCACATGGATGGATGAATAGGCAGATATATCACAGGATGTACGAATGGGAAAGACAGTGAAATACTGATATTTAGATGAATGTAGGTACAATAGGATATTTAGAGAGACAGACGGACGTGTAACAGAAGGAACATAGTTCACCAGCTGGGCAGCGGGGCAAATGGACATACACATTGATGAACATGTGGATAATAGTAATTAGCATATTTTCAATAGTTACTTTGCTCAGAATGGATGGATACCTAGCTGAATGCTTCTTTTAAGGGTTTTACATGCTCTACATGTATTAAGACCTTTAAATACATGGATGGATGGACTTATGGGGGATAGACGGGTAGGTGATGCGTGGAGAATGGATGGATAGGTGATGGATGGATTGATGTTGAACGGAAGATGGATGGGCAGATGGATAGATGATGGATGGAAAAGAGATGGTGGACGACGCACAGACAGGGGGATGGATGGAGGGAGGGAGAGAAGACGGTGAAGCTGACGCCAAACACTCTGCCCTGTTTTTCCTGTTGGGACATGCCTTAGTTGTGAGACTGTGAACCCTCACCGCGGCATTTAAACTGCTACTCTTGCTATTAATACCTCCCACCCATCAGTCTGATAAGTAATTGTGCAATTCTATTTAAGTTTCAGGGACAGGAAACTCCCACCACCCCAAGGCAGCCCTTTCCCCTGTGGAAATATTTTTCCTTCTTTTGAACCAAAATATGCTTTGGCACATTTCATTCCTGGCTGGCTGTGGCTGGGATTCCAGAACTAAGAGCAGGGGGCAAGGAGGATATGGCCAGTTGAGATGGGAACAAAACGCAAGCTTCCTTTCCCGGGGTGATCTGGCTCAGCCCGCAGCCCAGCCCTGCCGTCCCCCTCTCCCCGCTCCTCCTCGCCCCACCAGCATCTGGGGGTCTCTGCATCTCTGGCTGGGGGCTAGATGCACAGTGGGCACAGCGGCCTCCACAGCACACCCCACACAGTGTCTGGCCCCTCCTGGCTTGTGCAAGGGGAGGCGGTGGGTCCCAGGACGCAGCCTGGTGCGTGGGGGCCAGTCTGAGCCAGAGGGCTCACCACAAAGCCTCCTGCAGGCAGCACCACACAGAGGCACCGAGGACCTGTGGGCCACGCAGAGTCTCTCCAAAGGCTGCCGCTTCCTCCAGCACACGGGCACTCACCCCACGTCCCCCCACTCTCTTGGTCTGATCCCAACCTTGCTCTTCGTTCCCTCACACGCCCGCAGGAGCTCCCAGCCCCGACAGCCTGGCGCGGCAAGTCAGGGAGGCAGAGGTCATGGAGTGGTGCCGGGGTGGCCGGCAGGCACCCAGCGGGCTTGGTTCTGGCTCTGCCGGGCCCTGACCTCAGGTACCAGTCTGAGCCTTGGTCTTCCCACCTGCGGCACGGGTCTGTGGTGGCATCTGCCTCTCGGGGCGTTCGAGGGCGTGAGTGAGCCCAGCAAGCTGCTGGACACGAGGCGGCCCGGCCCGGAGCTGGCCCTCGGTGACTCCCCGAGGGCGAGCCGGGTCGGGCCCTCCCCGGTCCGGCCAGTTGCCCGGTGTGCTCCACAGTGAGTCACCAGGGGCGCCTCAGCCCAACCGGAGGAACAGTGGGCTGGGCTGCTGTTCCTGGAGCCTCGGCCAGAGCCCGGGGGGCGAGAGGGGCTGCTGGCCAGGCCACCGCGCTGACCTCGTGCCTCTGGCCACTGGTGGGGAGCACGGCTGTCCCGCCCGACAGGCGAGCCTGCAGTGGCCTCAGGAGCCTCCCGGGGCCGACTGTCAGAGGCGGGGTGGGCAGCAGCCTCCCCACCGGGGAGCTGACGGCATTCCCGGGGTGCCCCGGCCTGCTCCTCAAGGTGATAACAGGAGCACAGAACTGGGAAGAAGCAACGGGAGCACGGAGACTGGGGGGGAGGAGGGGGGAGGAGGGGGGAGGAGGGAGGCAGACAGAGACCGAGAGACGCCAGGGGGGAGAGAGGAGGCTGCGGGACCGGGGGGGCTGGAGGGCATCAAGTGGAGGAGCCGGGCCTGGCCTGGCCTGGGGCGGCCGGGTGGGGGGCGAGGGCAGGGAGCACAAGGCCCTGAGAGGCGGCGAGGACGGGGGCCGGGACGCGGGGGGGGGGCGGCGCTGCGGGGCGTGGGGGGCTGGCAAGGGGGCGAGGGCGGGAGGGGGAACCAGGAGGCAGGGGGCTGCCGCCTGCCCAGCGCAGGCCTCCCAGGTCTTGCTCAGGCCCCAGGCTGCCGGGCGGCGAGGGTTTCCCTCTTTCTTTTTTACTAGTCTCAGAAGGAGCAGGGGGTGGAGGTGGACGAGGCCGAGGCGGGCGGAGAAGGGGGATGCGGGGACCAACATGGAGCAGCTGCTGGGCGTCCTGGCGCAGGAGAGGGGCCCGGAGCCCCGGAGCCCACAAGGCCACGCAGACAGGGCCATTTGGGGTGCCCGGGGCAGCCAGTGGGCAGCCCACCCAGGGGACCCCCAGGGGCCAGAGGGGCCAGGACAGACAGACAGACGGACGGAGGGTCACAGACCCGCAGACAGAGAGAGGAGCAGGGAAGGGGTATCAGAGCCGGAGACCAGCCAGCCAGCCAGAGGGAGGGGCAGAGCAAGGAGCGGGTGGTAGGGCAAAGAGAGGGGCGGGGAGGGTCCCAGGGCAGGAGGAGCCGGGGCAGTGGGCAGCAGCCTCTGAAGAAGCAGCCGCAGCCGCAGCCTCCAGCCCCAGGGCGGGGGTCAGGCCAGGTCGACGGGCAGCTGGGCGCCCGCCAGCATCATGAGCAGCTCTGCGCTCCTGAGGAGTTCTAGCAAGCAGGGCCTGGAGAGCCTCCTGAGGTAGGTCCCTCCGCCCAGGTCGGGGCGCGGAGGCAGGGCAGGGTGCCCGCGGGTGCCTCCCCAGGCGCCTGGCCCAGCGGCCCTGCAGCTCCGGCCCACGTGTGTGTGTGGGCGCCCGCCCGCCCGCCCGCCGTCTCCTCCGCGGCTGCACCCTACCACCAGCTCCGCGCCCCCTCCGGTGACAAGCACGGCCCCAGTGCGGCATCCCCCGCCTCCTCTGGGCCTGCTGGCCCTGGGGACCATCAGGCAACCCCTTACTTTGCAGAGGGTGAAGCCGGACTTGGCCCCACATTCTCCGCCCTTGGCACACCTGCCCCGGGTGGCAGGCACCGCGGGCTGCGTGCGCGCCTGGAGTCAGGCCTCCGCAGGCAGAAGCTGGGTCTGCGTCCTTGGGGCCAGTGCCCTGCCCTCTGAGCCTCAGTTCCTGCTCTGTACAGTAGGGGCGTCGCGGTGCCTGCCTCACAGAGTCCTGGAGAGCGAGCAGAAGCGAAGGGCCGTGGGTGGGCTCGGGGCCCCTGCAGCGCTGGGGCCTCACCTCACGTCCCTCTGAGCCACCCCCAGTGCCCTTCTCCACCCTTCCGGGCACCAAGGCTGGGGGAAATGCGACTTTCTCCACCTAGCCCGCCTCTGCTTCTCCCGAGTGGGAGGGCCTCCCGCTTCCACGGGGCTGCTGGCCTGCCCCCACCTCCTGACAGCCTGGTCTCCCTGGGCAGACTGCTCGCTCCTGGGGAGACTGGTGTCCCTCAGCTCCCCAGGTCCACCACGGCCCTGACTCCGGATGGAGCAGGCGCGGGATGTGTGGGTGGGCTCCATGGCATCTGAGCGGAGCCGGGAGCCCTGGCCCGTCCCGCTCCAGCTCACAGGGTTTCTGCAGACACAGGCATGGCTTTCTCCCTGTCCCGCCAGGCCCGGCCTGAGGGCCGCAAGGCCAGGGCCAGGGCCACGCAGAGTGTTTGCATGCCCACTGAGCTCGCCGAGCAGGAAGACCCTCGAGGGTCCGCCCCTGGCTTCACATCTGCCTGTTGCTGGCTCAGCTGGCCTCCCTGGTGCCGCTAACCAGGGGACGCTCAGGCGTGTCTCGGGGGGGACTCCGGGCATCTGGGAGGAGTCGCCGCTGTGCCCCTGTGCCCAGCTTGCGGCCCAGGAGTGAAGGGGTGCCTACCAGTCCTGGAGGTCCAGCAGTGCCCTGTAACAAGTGGGGAAACTGAGGCCACAAGTGGGGAAACTGAGGCCAGGAGGGATACTGTCCAGCCCAGTGGGGCGTAGCAGGGAGAGCCCCAGGGCCTGCCTGTATGCACACTTGTCATCCAGGTGTTGCTTTGCCTTCGTTCCCAAACCCAGTGCCAGGTTGCTGCCCTGGGCATGCCGGGGCACGCTGGAGGTGCTGCTGGAGGTTGGACGGGGAAGCGGGGCTGAGGGCACAGGCAGGCCTGGGCGTGAGCCCCACAGCGCTAGATGGCGAAGGCGGGCCTGTGAGTGACCGGCCGGGGCAGGGACAGAGGGCAGCCTGCCTCTGAATCCCCTGGGAACACGTGCCAAGGGGGGTGGGGGCGGGGAGGTCCCTTGTGAACGGTGGTGGAGATGGTCTGTCCACCCGGCCGACAGGCACAGCCCGCACACTCTCCAGGCCCCGACCCATTGCGCATGGGCCCTGACCCCGCATACCCACGTGGTTGCCAGTCCCAACTCTGAATCTAAGAGGCCTCTGGCTGGCAGGCCCTCGCCCTTGGCGGGCGACAGAACCAGAGAGGCTGTGATGCCGCAGGTGCCCTCGGGAGTGGGCAGTTGCCCTCCTCACCAGGCGGATCACCCTGGGCCCTCACCCGGGACGCCTGGCAGCAGGGGCCGAGGGCCGCAGAGGGCCCCGGACATCGCTGTCACAAGCGCGGGGAGGGTGTGTTGGGCCAGCAGCGGCCAGGGTGCCTGTCAGCTGAATCCACCCGGATCCTCAGCAAACCCTGGCTCATTGTGGGCTGCAGCCGCGAGGCTGTGCAGAGAGGCTTCAGGCTGGTGGGCTGGGACCCCGGGGCTCACCCCCTTCCCCTGCGGTGCCCCCATGCCAAGCTCTGCCCCTTCCCAGGTGGCAGGGAGTTACCCCCACCCCCTCCAACGGCCCGTGGGGGTCTCAGCGCCCGCTTCAGGCCCATCTCAGGCCTGGCCCGCGCGGGGGACCGTCAGGGACAGCCAGGGTCCCTGGGCCAACGCACTTCCGGAGGACTCTGGACTCAGGGCATCCTGCGGGCCATGGAGTCGTCCAGGGCCTGGCCTTGTAAGGCGAGGCTGAGCTGATACAGGGCTGGGTGGTTCCCAGTCTGCCCAGGGAGGCCGGTGGGGCGGGCCGCCCGCTGCGCTCAGCGCACCTCCATCTCGGACACGCCGGTCATCCGCACGCCCGGCTCTCCCGCCTGAGGAAGCCTGGCCCAGGAGGCCCTGAGGGGCGGCCAGAGGGCAGGGAACGTGGCCACTGCCTGCCGAGCTGGCCCGAGGGCACTGGGAGAAGCCAGGCCCGAAAACCACAGCGTGCGTGGGGCGGGGCTGCCTCAAGCCCACCCAGGGCCCCGCATCGGGGGGTGGGTGGCCCCCGCCCTGGCAGGGCTGGGTGCCCGGGGGGCGGTGCTGTTGTGGGTGCAGGTGGTCTGGCGTTCAGAGCGAGTCCTGCGCCAGGAGCCTGGGCGAGCCGGCAGGGGTGGGTATGGGGACGGAACAGCCCAGCCCCCAGGCAGGCGGTCAGGGCCGGAGCCCAGAGCGCCGAGGCAGAGGCCAGGCCAGCACTGACCTGCAGACCAGCTGAGGTCGGAGCAGCCGGCGAGCGCGGCCAGCATGCCAGGTACCTGGGGCTGGCGCCCCGTCCCCACGGGAGCCTCAGGAGAGCACCTCGTGGCTCCTGGGTATCAGAGATGGCCGGATGGGACGCGGCCCCTGGGGGCATCTCCTGGGGCTTGGAGCAGCTCAGCGCAGGTTGGTGGTGGGGGGCTGACTCCCTGTAGGTGAGGGTTCCAGACGAGAACCCTGGGGGGCCTGTGGACCGGCGGGGCAGTAGGGACCCTGGCCACACGCAGCCGCTGAGGGGGACGAGACCCTGGTCTGCCCAGGATGGCAGGGGCACGGGTCTGTGAGGGCTGGCCGCTGCCCACGACCCACGGGGCAGTTCTGAGGCCGTGGCGGGGAAGCTGCAGCCAAGCGCTGTGTGCCCTGCGGTCCCAGGGCTCCTGTCCTGCTGGGTGACGGGAGCAGGCAGGAGTGGAGAGATGGACCAGGCAGGGTGGGGGCAGCGGGACCTCTGTGAAGACAGAGTGAGCGGGAACAGGAGGGGTCAGGGGGCACAGGGCCGTGAGCAAGAGGTTAGGGAGGCTGCAAAGGAGGGGCCGCACGGGGCGGGAGACGGGGTGCTCGAGGGGTCCCGGACCCCCAGGCCAGGCAGTGTGTGCCGAGTGCAGGAGGTGGGGGCAACCCTGGCCAGCCGGGAAGGCGGGCTGAGCAGGCAGGTGAGAGCAGGACGGGAGTGGGGGGAGCATGGAGAGAAAAGCCCACTGTGGGGAAGGTGGGGGGCCAGAAGGACCCTCCTGCCCCTGGGCGAGGCTGCCTGGGTGCTGAATGGGGACTGTGGACTTGGGGCCCCAGCTGTGTCCTCCCAGGATGGGGGACCCCCAATGAGTCTGTGCCTCGGTTTCCTTGCTCATGGAGGGGTCACTTTGCCCCTCTAATGGGGCTGTCCCAGCAGAGCCCCCAGCTCCCGGCGGAGCCCTTGGTGGGCAGAGGGCCAGGGCGGGTCCCACAGGCTGGTGGAGGCTGGCCCCAGGCCCCCATCTACGTGGACAGAGAGGCTGAGGCTCAGGGAGGTGGGGTCTTGCCCCCGCTCTGGGGCACAGGCCATGGGGTCTGCGGGGTCAGAGGATGCGGAGCTGGGAGCAGGGCAAAGCAAGCATTAGGGCCGGTTTGGTGGCAAAGCCCCCTCCCCCTGAATGACCCACCCCGAGGGGTCTGGGACGAGGCATCCTTCGGAGGAGGGGCTGGGGGCCGGGCAGGGGCTCTGGTGGCGGAGACAGCGAGGGTCCCGCTGCTCCACATGCTTGGGGCCCCAGGGCCCTGCGGGAGGGCCAAGCCGGAAGCAGACAGACAGGCGCCCGTGCCAGGCTGTGCCTGCTCCCTAGGGGGGCAGCTGAGCTTAAATGACAGGCAGACCCCTGGACTCTGCCGAGCACGTGAGCCCCTTTAGCCTCGACTGCGGGCAGAGTCGCGCGTGGGGGCACTGGGGAGTGGGAGGTGGACCCATGGCACCAAGCAGGAGACGGAAGGGGGAGGCAGAGGCTCCAGCCGGTGCCAGCCACCGGTCGCGTGTCCCGGAGCGTGCCAAAGCCTGGCCTCGTGAGCGCTGCGAGGTCTGTGCCAGGCAGTCCCAGCTGGTTTGGGAGCGTCCGGCTCTCCTGGAGGGCTGTCCAGCGCCAGGAGGAGACCAGGCCGGGCCCGGGGCTGCAGCTGGGGCTGCTGCTCAGTGGGGGTGCTGGGCGGGCGGGCGGCCCCCCAGTCCCGTCCCCCGGGAAGTCGGCCCGGGTGAGGCAGTGTGTAGGCGTGGGGGTGGGCAGGGCGACTCACTGATGTGAAGGGTGGGGCGGGGGCGCCCGGGGAGGTCTCCTGGGCTGCCTCGGCCCCAGGCCAGGCCCCTGCAGCGCTGTGGTCAGTGACTCGGAGGAGAAAGGAGGGACCCAGGCGCGCGGGGCACGGGGCAGAGGAAGGAGCAGCCTCAGCCCTGCCGGGCTCCCCCAGCCCAGACGGGCAGGCTGGTGAGAGCAGACGGGGGCGAAGGCGTGGGAGCACCACGGCACGGAGGCTGAGCACGGAGCGCATCACGAGAGGTAGGGTGTGCAGCCAGGGGAGGTGACGGGCTGGGCACCGGGGAGCCCAGCCTGGGGGCCAGCCTTGGGGACCGAGGGGAAGCCTGGCGTCTGGAGGCTCAGGGCCCGAGTGCCCACTTCCCACTCTTGGCAGGGTCTTCCAGGGTCACGTGTGGCTAAGCTGCAGGGTTGGGTGAAGCCCTCACAGGGAAGGTCGCAGACGCCCTTCGATGGGAGCCTGGGCACCTGGGGGGCCTGATTCCCATCAGGACAGGACACCCTTACCATTCGGGTGTCTGAGGGGCTGGTGGGAGTCTGCCTGGCCTGCTTGGACAGCTCTAGGAACGGCGGTGTGGTGGGCAGGCCTGACCTGCGGTGCCCCCACCTGCCAGTGTCAGATCCCAGACCCTCAGGAGCTGCGTGGGTCGGGGTCTGGGGTGAAGAGTACGGCAGGAGCCCAGGGCCGCAGGACAGCGGGCAGAGGACATTAAGATGGGGCCGGGCTCTTGTCCGGAGTCCGGGGCCGGGGGTCTTGCTCCTCTGGCACTGCCACCTCGCAGGGGGTGGGCAACGGCCGGGCAGCCACCCTCTGGGAATGGCAAGCAGCTCCAGATGGGGGGCTGGGGCCGGAGCAGGGAGCCCTGTCCATGGGGACAGAGGCCCCTCCCGCAGCGCTTTCTCTTGGGGGGCAAGGACCAGGGAGCGCCCCCAGGAGGTGCCAGGACTGTGCGTCCCCCGGGAGGGGTGGGCCTCCCCCTGGGCTCTGGGGAGGATGGACTGGCAGAGGCAGGGCCGTGGGGGGTCCCAGCTCTGAGGGCCACACCCATCATCTGCAGGCTGCTTGGCCATGACCCCCGTCATGTCTCCCGGGCACCACTGTCCATTTGCTGACCCGCCCCCTCCCAAGGGCCTCCTCCCACCGCGGCCCCTTTTCCCTCCAGGCTGGGTGCAGGCATGGGGGTCCCTCATCTGAGAGGATGCCCCCCTAAATGAAGCTCAGAACAGGGGTCCTCTTCTGAGGCCCTGGAGCCACGCTGTGGGGCCAACATGGGCTTTCCTGCGTCCTCTAAGGGCAGCGAGGGCATCTCACCCATCGCTGGGTCCCTAGCCCCTGACAAAAGTGAGTGCTGGCGAAAGAAGGCGGGGAGAAAGAGGCGGGCAGGCCGGGGGAGCGGGCTGCGCTGGTGGGAGGGAGGTCATGGACCGGGTGGCAAATGCCGGGGTGTCGTCTCGGAGCCCCGGCCAGGGTGCGAGGCCGGGGCGGTGCCCGGCGGCTGTGGTGCCCTCGCCCACCTTCCCAGGGAGACCACAGGCCCTGCAGCCTCACGCCTGCCCCGCCTTCAGCTGTGAGTGGGCACCGAGCCTGCTGAGACCTGGGCAGTGGGGCCGTCCTGCCTGGAGCCAGCAGAGATGGCCCAGGTGCCCGTGGGGTCACGGCCTAGAGGAGGCGTGGGGTGGGGACTGGGCCCTGGGGCTCGAGGCCAAGGCAGGCTGACTCCTCCTTAGTTTGCCCGAGGTGCTGGCTGGAAAGTCACGCAGAAGGGGGTCCGAGCCTTCAGGGGCTCCAGACGGGCGGGTAGCCAGGGGTCCCCCAAGCGAAAAGCCACCACATGCCACCCCACTGCAGGAGGGTCAGAGGGTGACAGGCAGGAAGGCTCCACCTGGACTCTGAGAGGCAGCAGTGCCTGAGGGCAGGGGCCAGTGCTGGGGGGCTCTCTCGACTGGGGGTGCTGGGGGGGAGGGGCCAGTGCTGGGGGGCTCTCTCGACTGGGGGTGCTGGGGGGGAGGGGCCAGTGCTGGGGGGCTCTCTCGACTGGGGGTGCTGGGGGGGAGGGGCCAGTGCTGGGGGGATCTCTCGACTGGGGGTGCTGGGGGGGAGGGGCCAGTGCTGGGGGGATCTCTCGACTGGGGGTGCTGGGGGGAGGGGCCAGTGCTGGGGGGCTCTCTCGACTGGGGGTGCTGGGGGGGGAGGGGCCAGTGCTGGGGGGATCTCTCGACTGGGGGTGCTGGGGGGGAGGGGCCAGTGCTGGGGGGCTCTGGACTGGGGGCGCCGAGGGTGAGGGCGCCAGTCCACAGGCTGCTCTGGCCTCACCCCCGGGTCAGAGGGCCCTCCACTCCCTCAGGGCAGGAGCAGCCAAGGTCCTGGGGAGGGCAGGTCACTCGGCCTCTGTCCCTGGGCCGCCCGAGGGTGCTGTGGAAGCCCTGCAGGGCTGGCCTCTCTCCCGCGAGCTCTGGGCTCCCAGAGGTTGCAGCTGTGCCCCCCCTGCCACCAGAGGTGCAGGCTGGGTGCCCTGGAGACGTAGCAGCCCCTTCTGCACCCACAGTCTGTGCCTCTGGGGTGCCATCCTCTCTGTGGTTGTGGGAAGGCTAGTTTGCAAGCTGATGCTCCCTCCTCCAGGGAGGCTTCCCAGATGTGACCTGCCCACAGGGCCAAGAGGACGTGCTGTTGGGGCGGCGGGGGTGGGAAGCCCGGACCCATGAGGGCGCTTCAGCCTCCTTCTTGGGGACACGGGTCTGCCGTGGTGCCAGCTGTGGGGAGCAGGAGCTGGGCCCCCCCAGCCAGGGCTGTCCTCAGTTCTCACCTTGCCAAGTGGGGTCAACACCCCTTTTCACAGCTGGGGAGCTGGAGATTGGTCCTGGGGTCTGGCTCGGGAGGAAGGTCAGAGGGGCAGAGCTACAGCTCCTCCCCAGGGGCCGGCAGCTGCCCCTCCCGAGGTGGCCTGGGCCCACCCCGCCCCCGGGGCGGCAACAGCCCACCTTCCGCATCCCTGAGGCCTCCCCGGTCACCCCAAGGGCGGCAACAGGCTCCCCACCTCCCGTCCCCTGCTCGGAACCCTTCGTCTCCCGGGGCCCACAGCTCAGCCTCTGCACTCAGTCTTGCCGGGACCCCCGCGGCACCCCCGGCCCTGAGTCCTGTTCCGGGTCCTGCCCCCCGGTGCTAGGGGTACAGCCGTGGGGAGAGTCAGGAAGAGCTGGCACCCCACACCTCAGCAAAGGGGGCACCCTGAGGCCCCCAGTGGTGGCTGGTGGTGGCGGCTGGGCCTCAGCTGTGGACAGCAGGCCCTGGAGGTGCCCGTGGGGTGGGCGGGGCCGGAGGGAAGGCGGCAGGAGGGGCTCTGCCCGCGGTTGCCAGGAGCTTGGCACCCCCAGCTTATCGCTCTCCCGGTTGCCCTGGCCGCCCTAGGGGCTGCTCATCCCCGGGGGGGCCGGGGCACCCCGTCTGCTTCCCGCCCCGCTGCCTGTCTCTCCAAGATCCCGGTGCCCCCCAGGCTGACCCCTCCCAGGTTCCCGCCTCCGGGGAGCTCTGGATGCCTGTTCCTTTGCCCTGCAGCCCCTCTGCCTTAAGCCCGCCAGCTCCCCACCACGTCTGCCCCTTCCTCGCAGCCCAGCTGGTCTGACACCACCTGTGCCGCTGTGGGCTCACCTGACTCCCCGCAGGGGACAAGGGCACCGCCTCCCAGACACAGCCCCCACCCCCTGCCCCAGCCGGCCACTCAGCTCTCCCGCCCGCCCATCTCTGCTTTTCCCTCAGCCTCTGAGGTCCGCCTCTCAGACCCCTGCTCTCACCCTCCAGACCCAAGCTCAAGGCCACCTGCTGAGCGTCCCTGAACAGGGCTCGAGGCTGGCCCTGGGAGGCGTCTCCCTGATCTAAGTCGCCCCAGCGGCGCAGACACACCCAGGAAGGTGCTGCTGGGGGTGGGGGTGGACCAGGAGGGGCTGGACCCGCGCTAGGGTGGTCAGGAGGGTGGGGGCCCCATGACCCGCCGCTCCGTGCCAGCCCCCCACCCGGGCGGCCGCCCTCACCCTGCGCCACCCGCCTGCCTGGGTCTCCTGCATGCTCCGGGCTCAGCCCTCAAGCTGCCACGGCACCCTGGCCCCCCGCGGACCCTCCTTGAGCTGCACCCAGGGAGCGGCTCCCCTCAAGTCATGGGGCGCGGGTGCTGCCCAGCCTCCCGCCCCACCCCGAGCCCCCCGGCTGGGCCCCGCCCCTCCTCTAAGACCAGCTGGCTGGGGCTGCGTGCAAGGCCCCCCGGGCTGAGTGTCCTCCAAGTCCTTCCCCACTCCGTCCCTGCACGCGTGGGCTCTGTGGTCACTCGAGGCGCCGGTTGCTCTGCGGCGTCCACCTGGGCGAACGAAAGCCCGGGGAAGGGGGTCACTTGATGGGACCGGACGCCTTGGTGGTCACAGGCACACGGGCTGACCATCCCGGCTCCCCAGGACTCCCGCCCATAGTGTCCAGGGGACAGTGGTCAGGAGGGTGCCCTGCGGTCTCTAGAGGGAAAAGCCCCCATGTCAGCCTGGCCCAGCCTGGCCATTCTTCCCGGGGCCCAGGGCCCCCAGCTAAGCCCCTGGGCCTTCCTGGGACTCTGAGCTGAGCTTTAGGCTCCCGGAGACAGGTGGAAGGTGGGGGGCGGACAGGAGGTGCCTGCAGGGGGCAGAGTTGAGACGGGACTGAGGCTTGAGTGCCTTCTGGAGCCGCCAGGCAGGCCAGGGAGACCAGAGCAGGCCTGGCACCGCTGGAGCCTCGGTGGAGACCGGGGGGCTGCGGAGGAAGGGGAGGAGGGGCCCCCGAGGCGGAGGACGTGGCCAGCGGGGGCAGCCGCTGGACTTGGGGACCCCTGCTGAGAACGGGGGCCTGCACACACTCGTGCGCCTGGAGGGGCGAGGCTGCTCAGTGGAGCGTGACCGGGCTGGGGAGCGGAGCCCCGCTCCGCGGCCCCTGGGGCTGAGCCCTGGGCGCGCCCGGAGCCAGAGCAGACGCAGGAAGGAGATAATTGCGTTTGTGCAGGAACACCAAATCCCTCGCAGCTGCGCGCGGGCCGAGCCAGGGCCACGGGCGGCCGCGCCAGCATCCTGACAGCTCCGCCTGGCGTGCCAAGGGGTCTGGGCCGCCGGCCGGGGGCGCCTTCCCAGGCCAGAGGCCCCCACCCCACCCCAGGAGAGCCGCCCCCCTCTCAGTTCCCAGAACGCGGCCCAGCTGCGGAACAGTGAGGGGGTGAGGTCATGGGAGGGGCCCGGGCCCCATGACTCACATCCTGGGGCGGAGGGAGGGGGGCCGGAGGGAAGGGGCCCGCGCCTCGGGTCAGGGCCCGGGGCAGCGAGGCCTCTCCCCGCCCCGGCAGGGGCTGCAGGGAGCCCCCCGAGCTCCCTACCCCTCGTCCCCCGCTCTGTCCCTGCCCGAGGGCTGGGGAGTCACGTGCGGACCGCCGGGAGCAGGGCTGACCTTCGGAGGGGCCTCTTCTCAGGAGCACAGTTCTCAGAAAATATGCCTTGGCCTCGAGCCAGTGCCGTTGTCAGGACGATGGCGGGAACAGTAAACACGGGCTGGGGCACCCTGGCTGGGCTGGGGGGCGGCCGGGCCTGCCACCTGGCCCTCACCTGGTTCCTGTGCCTGGGTCTTGTGGCACGTGGACCCCCGGTGTGGGGTGCTGGGACCCATGTGGGCCCGAGGGTCCAGCTCAGGAGGAGGTGTGTGCACCCACCGTGTGTGTGGCAGGGAGGCCGTCGTGCTGGCGGGCCTGGGACCAGGATGGGGCGCAGGCGGCGTGGGGCCTGGTGGCTGGGACACACGGCCCGACTGCGGGTGAGCAGTCTGCCTGGCCTCTGCATTTAGCTGTGCCGGCGAAGGATCCCCGAGGCTCGGGGAGGGGGCTGGAGTTACAGCCTGAGAGAGGCCCCACCTGGGTGCACTCACCAGCCCACCGGGGCCCATGCGCACACACTCAGCCCCACACGAACACACCATGGGCGCGTGTGCACAGCAGCGAGGGGGACCATGGCTGGTCTCGCCCCTCCGAGGAGCCCCCCAGCCCCGGCGCCTCCAGGAGGGGTCTGTGGACACCTCTCCAACCCACAGCCCGGAGCCCGGCCCCGCTCGCCTCCCACCCTCAGCCTGGGGGGTTGTGGGTGCTCACGGGAGGGAGGACCCCTGGACCCCAGCCCCCCATCCTCAGGATCACCCAGGCTCTTCCCCCTAACAGGACGCGGCCCCCGGCCCCCGCCGAGGGCCTGGGGCGGGAGGCTGGCTCTGCCGGCAGTGTGATGGGGCCAGGTGTGGGGGATTAGGGGCTCCCCAGAGCTCGGGGGGGAGTCGAAGGCACTTCTGAGGCGCGGGGGTGGGTGGGCGGGGGGCGCCGAGGTCTGAGCGGGAGGCTGGTTTGCATGGCTGGGGTCCCCTGCGGCTGCCGCAGGCGGGAGTGGGCCTGGAGCTGGGGCTGTGGAGGGGCCTGGCTTTTGTCTAGGAAGCTCCGGGGAGACCTAGGAGAGATTAGACCATGTGTTGGCAGGCCTGCCGAGACCACAGAGCCGGCCCACCCTGGGCAGGGGACGGGGCCCTGAAGGAGCGGGCTGTGGGGTCAGGCGGGGGACGCAGCAGGGGGGCGCTGAGACCCTCCTCTTGGGCTCCCGGGGAGCCGGGGCCGGCAGGCTGGCCGGGGCCTGCGGTGCCCACTAGGTGCCAGCAGCTCGAGAGCTGGGCTGGGGCCGGGGTGGCCAGGCCCCAGGCCTCCAGCCTCAGGCCTCCCAGTGTAGCCTGGGTGAGGGACCCCAGGAACGCCGGGGCTCAGCAGGCCTGCAGCCGGAAGCTCTCTGGGGCCTGGCTCTGCATGGGCGCCAGTTCCTCGTGGACAGCATGGTCTGGAGTGAGCCCGCACCGGGGCCTGGGGTAGCGGGTGGCGCTGGGTGGGCTGAGGGGTTCAGCCCCAGCAGAAGGCAGCCCCTCCCAGGGCCTTTAATAGGGCCTCCCTCTCCCAGTGCCTTTTACTCATGGTTGGGGATGGGGGGCAGGCAGGAATGATTGCCCCCTGCCCAAGAGGGTCTCCTGAGGGGCTGGGCTGCCGCTGGCCTGGCCCGCCCAGGCTACCAGTGCCCGACTGACCGAGGCTACGGCCACTTGACTCAGGGAGAAGGAGGGACACCAGCCCTCCGGCGGCCACAGCCAGCTCTCCGCACCTTGGCCAGAGGTGAGGTGCTGCTGGGCCCTGCCTGGAGCCAGAGCTGCACTGGCCGGTGTCTGGCTGTGACGAGGGCCAGGGAGCCCTGCTGCTGGCAGGGGCGGAGGGCCTGGCCCCATCCCTGGGGCTCCCCAGGCCCATCTGACTGCGGGCCCCTCGTCACCAGGAGGCACGTGGGCGTCCAGAGGCCAGCTCCACCGGCCGAAGGCACCTTTCCTGACCCTCTCTCGTGGCCTCTGCTTTAGAAATGGGGAAACTGAGGCCTCGAGGGTCCCCAGCTGGCCTGCTTGGGTGGGAGGCAGAGGCCCCGAGGTGACCCTTTCTCGCGCCCCTAGGCTCGCCGCTCAGTGGAGCGTGGAGGAGGAGGAGGAGGCCGCCTGCGAGCGGCAGCGGCGCGACAGGGAGCGGCAGCTTCGGGCTCAAGACGAAGATGAAGGAAGCCTGTCCCCGGAGCAGTCGGAGCAGGAGAAGCTGTGAGCCGCCCCCCGCCAGCTCACCCGCCCCGCACCGCTGGGCAGAGGGGGCTTCTGGGCATCAGGCCCCCTCCAGGGCTGGAGGCCCCAGAGCAGAGGGGACGAGGAGGCGGGGGGAAGGCCGCCCCGGGGCCTGGGCATGGTGGGGACGTCCTCGGGGTGAGGGTCACTGCAGCACGAAGGGGCCAGAGAGCGCTGCCGGACGTGGGCCGCTGACCCCTCCCCACCAGCCTCCCGGGGCCCTGACTCCGCCCCCTTCCCCCTGCTCGGTCCCCCTGCTTGGACCGATTCTGAGCGCAGCTGTGGGGCCCACTCCTTGCAGCCAGTGACTCACGGAGGCCACGTCCAACTTGGCGGCCGAGGCTGGCTCGTCCCCTCCCAGGGCCCAGGAGGCCGCTGTGGCTGGGCTGGGCTGTTTTTCCAATAATGTCCCCCCCGCCCCGGCCCTGTCGCTCCATTTTCCCTGAGTCAGCAGCTGCGGGGGTGGTAGTGTAGCGGCCAAGGCCCTTCCAGCCAGGTCCCCGTCCCAGCAGAGACCACCCGGCCGGGCACCCCGGGAAGCAGCCTGGTGCCAGACCCCACTGGCTCAGCTGAGGGGGCAGAGGGGGGCTCCTCACCCATACTCGGGGAGCCCCAGGCTGAGGGGGGAGGCCCGGCCCAGCACTCGGGGAGCCGCAGGCTGAGGGGGGAGGCCCGGCCCAGCACTCGGGGAGCCGCAGGCTGAGGGGGGAGACCCAGCCCAGCAGTGGAGTGCTGCGTCTGTGCAGACGGGGTCTCCCACGCTTGGTGCCCAGGGTCTGAGAGCCCCCGGCCCACCTCCAGCCCGGCCCTGAGACCCTGCCTGCTCTTCCAGCCTCAGCCCGCAGCCCTCGGAGGCCCCTGAACTGGACGAGGACGAGGGCTTTGGTGACTGGTCCCAGAAGCCAGGGCAGCAGCGGCAGCAGCACTGGGGAGCTGGAGAGACCCCGGAAGCTGGGGACCCCTCTCGGGGCGTGAGTCCGGAGGGGAAGCAGGAGGACGGCAGGCAAGCGGGGGTCACAGCCTGGGGGCGGCGGGCTCCCTCCAGCCCCCTAACCCGTGTCTGGGCCGTGCCCTTTGTGCCCCTCCCCAGCAGCCCCCCAAAACGTCCCTGCGGCTGTGGGGGCAGGAGGAGGAAGAGAGCGAGACGGGGGCGGCGGGTGGGGCTCGCTCCGGGCTCCCAGGGCCCCGGCCCGTCCAGACCAGCTGCGGCCCGATCAGCACGTGTGCAGCCCGCTGACGTCAGGGAGGCCCCGCGCCCCGGGCCCCTTCCTCCCTGGGGGCAGCGTGCTCTGTTCCCACGGAGGGGAGCAGGTATTTCCAGATGTTTGAGGCGGCCTGGGGGACAAGCTTTCCAGATGCACAGACGCTGAACTGGGCCGGCGCGGGGGACTCTGAGCCGGGCTCCAAGCCCTCGGTCGTGGTCAGGGCCCAGATGGGTTCGGGAGCTCCATGCTTGGGGCCCTGGCACCCTCCCCGGGCCATCTCCGGTGCCCCCCACCCCGAGGTCCCTAAGACCCCGAGCTCTCACTAAGACCACCCCCAACACCACTCAGTCACCCTGGTCCTCCTGCAAGAGGCCCCCACGCCCAGGGCTGGCTGCCTGGCGGGGCCCTGGTCCTGCTGTGGCCCTCTGGCCAGGACCACCCTCCAGGCCTTGGCTCCCCCTGTCTCTGCGGGCCGGGGCGCACCCTGCATTTCTGAGCTGGGGTCGGGGGCAGCAGGGAGGCCCATCCCCACTGGTCTTGGAGAGGCCACCGGCTCCCTTTGTCCCTGGCTGCCGGCCACCAGCAGGGGGCACTATGGCTCTTCTGTGGACCCTCCTGGGCGCCAGGCCTCCCTGCCCCCCGCACCTGCCTGGCCGCCCGCAGCCGGGGCTGAATGGGCCTCTGTGAGCCTGCTGCTGGCTCCGACCCCGGCGCACCTTGGGTGGTGGGTCTGGGTCTTGGCTGGCACGAACACCATGGGGCCTGAAATCATGGAAAATGCGAAAATTTCCCATCTTCTTCTCCAGGTTCAGTCCCGCTCAAATGCAGACCCGCACAGGCTGCCAGCGGCCGGTCTCCCCTGCCCCCGCCAGCCGTGTCCAGCCTGCTCCTCTGGGCTGTGATCCCGGCTGTGACCCCAGTTCTCGCCTTGTCTCCCACTGCACCAGCCCCCAAACCCCCCTCAGACCCCTCCTCAGGCCCCCTGGACGCCCAGGCCTGTTGCCCCCACACAGTGCAGGCAGGAGCAGGGGCCCCGCCTAGGCCGGCCAGGCAGACGCTGGCAAGCAGGACACGGGCCCGGCCTGGGGCCTGGGAGTAGCCTCAGTGAGCCGGTGGCCCTCTGTCCACGGGGCAGTGGGCACTGGTCACCATGGGGCAGACGCTGAGGTCCTTGGCCTCACTTCCCCAAAGACGCCGGGGTCTTGAGATTCCTTGGCACTTGGCTGGTCTGAGGGCCCCAACTTACAGACGGGGAAACCAAGGCTCGGACCTGGGGAGGCCCTCAAAACAAACCATCAGATGACCTTTAACTGATAGGACTGCCTCTCCCACGACCACAGGACCCACCAGGGCACCTCCGGGAGCCAGGGAGGCGACGAGCTGAGCCCAGCTGAGGTCGGTCTGGAGGAGCTGCATCTGAGCCCTGACTCGGAGCCCCGGGAGGGGCTGGCACCAGAGCCCTCAGAGCCCACTGGGCCCGAGGAGCCCGGGCAGGGCAGCCCAGGGCTGGCAGAGGCCACGGAGGCAGCAGTGCAGGTGCGGGGCTCCCACAGGTCTGGGTGGCACTCTGGCCCCGGGCTGGCTCTTTCTCTGCTGTCTGCATGCCCTGTGGGCCTCACAGGACCGGCCCAGAGGGAGCCATCACCCCCACCTGCAGACAGCCCCTGCCGCCCTGGAGGGGGTGGGGCCGGTGACAGTGGGATGGAGCAGCATGTTCCTGGACTCCCCAGCTCCCGTGGCCGAGAATTCAGAACCAGAGCACGTCAGGGTGGGAGGGGGCCCGAGGAGGCCCAGGGAGGGGCAGTGTCCGCCAGGGCCCTGGGGGGGCAGGAGGGGGGGCGAGGGGGCGGTGGTCCAGCTCTAACCCTGGACGTTCTGCCCCAGCACCAGAGCTGCCAGCAGCCCAGGACACCCAGCCCCCTGGTCTCGGAGGGGACTGAAGTGGGCTCGCCTCCCCTGAGCCCCAGCACCAAAGTACGTTAAGCACCAAGGCTTTGTCTTCTGTCCTGCACAGGCTGTTGACTGTCTGCTATGTGGTGTTCGGCAGGGCCTGTGATGGGCATAAGCTGGGCAGAGGGACTGGGGCGGGGGCGGAACACGGGGAGCAGCTGCGGGGCAGGGGCTCTGGGCCTCGCTCCGACTTCAGAGGCTCCATCTCCGCCTGCCCTCCACAGCTCAGTGACAGAACCGAGTCCCTGAACCGCTCCATTAAGAAGAGGTATGTCTGGCTGCTTCCCAGGCAGGACCCAGGTTCTCCAGGGGAGGCAGGACCCAGGGTTCTCCAAGGGAAGGCAGGCCCCAGGGTTCTCCAGGGGAAGCAGGACCCAGGGTTCTCCAGGGGAAGCAGGACCCAGGGTTCTCCAGGGGAAGGCAGGCCCCAGGGTTCTCCAGGGGAAGCAGGACCCAGGGTTCTCCAGGGGAAGCAGGACCCAGGGTTCTCCAGGGGAAGGCTGAAGAGGGGGTCCATGAGGTGGAGATCTGGGGCCCGAGAGAGCTGTGGCGGCTGCTCAAGGTGAGGCCCAGAAGCTGAGTGAGGGCTCCTGGGCCAAGACCCTTCTCTCCTCCAGTAACAGTGTGAGGAAGTCCCAGCCGGCCCTGCCCATCTCCAAGATTGATGAGCGGCTGGAGCAGTACACCCAGGCTGTCGAGGTGGGTACAGGAACCCTCACTTTCTGCTGAGCCCTTCCTCCATTCGTGAGCCCTTTCCTCCATCCAGCCAGTGTCCCTCCACTGATCCCACAGCCCCCAGCCAACTAACACCCTTTTATTCAGCTAACTGACTTCCATCCGACCAACACTACTCCACCCTTCCACATTCTTCCATCTAGCCCTTTATCCATCCAACCAAGGTTCTTCCATTGATCCTACACCCACCCCCCAGGCCCCACCCATCCAACTAACATGTTGTTTACTCAACTCTCCCATCCAATCTACACCACTCCTTGCAATCAACACCCCTTTATCCAACCAATGACCCTCCAGCCAACCAACACCACTCTGTCCGGCCAACTTCCTTCCATCCAACCAACACTTCTCCGTTCAAGCGATGGCCTTCTATCCAAGCAATGCTTCTCTGTTTAACCAGTGTTCCTCTATCCAACCAACACCTCTCCATGCAACCAATATCCCTCCTCTAATCCACACCCCTCTGTCCAACTAACACCCTTCCATACAATCTGATCCCCTCCATCCAACCTATGCCCCTCCATCCAACCAGTACCCCTCCACTCAGCCAGTTTCTTTCCACCCAGTATTTCTTTGCTCAATGGATGTTCCTCTATGCAACCAACGCCACTCACCCCGACCCACACACCTCCATACAACCAGTACCCTTTCACCCAACTGTCACTCCATCCACCAAGGCCCTTCTGTTCAAGCCCTGCTCCTCCAACCCCATGCCCGAGCAGAGCGAGGATGGCCCTGTCTCCTCTGCAGACTGCAGGCAGGACCCCCAAGCTCACCCGCCAGCCCTCCATCGAGCTGCCCAGCATGGCTGTGGCGAGCACTAAGAGCCGCTGGGAGACAGGAGAGGTGCAGGCTCAGTCGGCTGCCAAGACCACCCCCTGCAAGGTAGGCGTCCATCGTGGGGCGGAGCCGGGCCCCCTAGGCACAGCAAGCGCGAGCTGTCCGGGCTGAAGAGCGGGCCGCAGGGCCGGTGGTCGCCGGCCTGGTCTCTGGGGAGGGCTGGGGGCGCGGCTTCCGGGCCTCCTCCGTGGGCGCTCCCTGCAAGGGGGCACGTGGGCCGGCCCCGCGGCCCTGGATCCGCGAGGCTGGCGGGAGACGTGCCCGGGGCTCCCAGCTCCCCCGGTGGGGCCCCCCTGTGAAGCGGCTTCCTTCTGCCCCCAGGATATTGTGGCCGGAGACATGAGCAGGCGGGATCTCTGGGAGCAGAAAGGAGGCCCCAAGGCTTCGTCCACGGTCAAGGTGGCTCTGAACGCGGCGGACGCAGGGGGCGGGCCCAGCGGGCGGGCGGGGAGAGCGGCCGGCCGTCTCCCTCCGCGGCTCTCACCTTGCCCCCGGGCCTCCTTCCCGGCAGAGCACCCCGTCTGGGAAGAGGTACAAGTTTGTGGCCGCCGGACACGGGAAGTACGAGAAAGTGCTTGTGGACGAGGGCTCGGCGCCCTAGGCCCCTCTGCCTGGTGAGTCCGCAGCAGCGGCCCGCGTGTGATGTGTTATGCGTGAAGTTTGCCGCCCTGGGCGCCTGGTGGCAGGAGCCGGCAGGAGGCTCCTAAGGGCGGAGCGCCCGGCTCAGGGCCGGCCGAGCCTGCCCCTCTGGTCCCCCTGCCCACCCCCCATCCTTCTGGGGTCCTGCCCTGGTCCCTCTGGCAAAGCTCTGACTCCCTTCTGGGAGGAGCCGTGATGCCCTGTCTGCACCGCTGGGGCAGGCGAGGCCTTTGGGGGCACTGCAGGGCGAGCGGTGGCCCATCAGCGGGCTCAGGGTCCTGGGGGGGCCAGAACCCTGGGTGCTCCCTGTTACCCCAGTGGGAGCTGCTCCTGTGGCTGCCGCCCGCCTCATCGCCTGGGGAGGCAGAAAGACGACCGCGGCGTGGTCGTGCACACTTTTATTAGTGGCCTGGGTCCCAGGATCCACGTACAGCACCCGTCACATCCCCCTGCCAACCCCCTCCTTCCCTGCTGAGTCCTGCCCCCGGCACCTCCCTGTTTCTCCCCGACTGCTGGTCAGAACCCCACTGCTGGTCCTGGGTCAGACCCCCTCTGAGGGCATATTGGGGCCCCACGGCCTCGTGAGGCCCGGGGCTCCCTTCCCCACCTGTCCAGGCCACAGCTGGTCCTCGCCGCCGGGCCAGGCTGCTCTCCCCGTCTCCTCATCCAGCCTCGAGGCTGAGACCCACCTCCCGTTTCATCAGCGAGTCCCCCCGCCCCCCCAGCTCTGCCCTCAGTCTGGAGGAGTAGAAGCCGCAGCGAAGGGCGGCAGTGAGGGGCCGGCTCCCTCCCGGGCCTCGGCCTGCTCCCAGCTCTGGCCAGGGCCCCGTCCTCCGGCAGCACGGCCGGCAGGGCAGGCCACAGAGGCGACCCCGCCTGAGCCCCAGCCATACCCACCCCCACGGAGACACAAGTCTCCCCCACTTTCTAGGCAGAAGGGAGCAGCCCCAGAGTCCTCCTTGTCCCAGCACATGTCAGGACTCACCACCCGGAGCTCCCAGGGTTAAACCCGGCCCTGCTCCCTGGGGCCGGGCAGACCCTCCTGAACAGCCACGGCCCCTCCAGGCCCTGCTGGTGACCGCCCCCTACAGCCCCTGCCCCAAGCCCTGTGCAGACGCCCAGGTGGGCCCCACCCTGCAAGGTTACTCAGACAACCCTGACCTTGAAGCGGCCTCCTGAACTGTCTGCCTCCCCAGAGATTCACCCCAAAAGCTCCCACACTCTACCCCAAAGCAGACCTCTCTCTGCCCGTCTGCACCGTCCAAACCCTCTTTTTAACCCCCTTCTTAACCCACTGCTTAACCCGCTTCTCCCGCTGTGGTCTTTCCTACTCCTGTCCGCCCCACCGCCCCTCCAGACCCCCAGGCCACCAGGCTCCCCTCTTGAATGGTTTCAGTTTCCCAGCTGGACACTCAGCCCCTCTCGTCCACCCCACGGCCCTGGGGCCACCCAGCCGTTCAGTGGAGCCTCCAGCCGGCTGCTGTCCGGTTGAAGTTCTTGGGCTGGGGGTTCAGGACCAGGACTGGGGAGGTCACAGGAGGGGGGCGGGCAGCCACCTCCTGCAGCTTCCGGGCGTTGAAGCGAGGCCGGTAAAGGAAGGGCAGGCGCCTAAGGCCGGCCAGGGTGCTCACGCCAGCTCCGGGCCCCGCCTGGCTGCTGCGGGACTCTGCTATGGACATGCGGTAGAGCGCTGCGTCCCACATCTTGGAGGCCCGGGAGGCGGGGGGCCGAGGCTCCGGGCTGGCAAGGGTGGTCTTGCCCTGGTCCACCTGCCCCGGGCTGGGCTCCGGCCCCCGGAACTGGGGCTCCTCCGGCTCCTCCAGCAGTTGCTTCTTGAGGCGCGTCCAGCCGCTGAGCTGGGGCCTGGCTGCGGCTCTGGGGGCCGGGCAGGGGTGGGGGCCTGCCAGTGGGGCGTGGGGTGAGGCCCCATGGGGGCTGGAGACTCTCTCAGCCTCAGTGGCAGGGTCAGCCATGGGGGGCTCCTCCAGGCGCCCAGCTCCGGGGGTCCCAGAGGCCGGCCTGAAAGGCGAGGGTCCTGGTGAGCAGTAGGTGGGCACAATGGGCACCCCCACCCGGGTGCCAGCCTCCCTGGGCACCGAGGGCTGCAGGCTGGGGGGAGGCCTGGGCACTGGGGACGCCGCAGGCCGGGAACTGGCCACCTGCGTCCCAATGGGCAGTGGGCGGATGTGGGCCACGGGGATCAGGGGCTGAGCCCCGGGAGGGCAGGGGGCCATGTGCTGATCCTGGGGGGCTGCCGAGGGGGGCTCGGGGGTCCCGCCCTGCGGGGATGGTGCCAGCTGGACGTGCACTTGGCTGACATGGTGGCCCCTCGCTGTAGGTGCCGCGACCTGGGTGAAGCTGCTGGGGCACCAGGCAGGTTCCGGGACTGGGGCTGTGAGCTGGGGGCCCGTGGCCCTGAAGTGGGAAGCCAGGCTTCTGCGCTGGGCGAGGCTGAAGGAGAATGTGGACCTCTGCGTGGGGGAGGCCACGTGGTGGATGACAGGGGTCGGGGGGCAGCGGGGTGTGGTGGCCACAGCCTTTGGGGCCTCGTCAGCAGGATGCACGGCCTCTGCTGGACGCAGGGCCTCCACGGGATGCGGGGCCTCCATGAGACGCAGGGCTTCGGCCAGATGCGGGGCCTCTGTGGGATGCACAGTGTTGGCTGGGCGTGGGGCCTCCCTGGGACGCAGGGCCTTGGTGGGGCGTGAGGGCTCAGCTGGACGTGGGGGCTCAGCTGGACGTGGGTCCTCGGTGGGGCGCAGGGCCTCAGTGGGGCGTGAGGGCTCAGCTGGACGCGGGGCCTCCATGGGACGTGGGCTCGGGGCCTCCTGGTCTCGGCTGGCCTCGCTCACGGGGGACAGGGAGGTGCGGAAAGCCCCGGGCGGAGCGGGGGGCCCGCCCCCGCCCATCCTCTTCCGGGCCGCCTTCCTCAGGAGCCTCTGCAGGCGCAAGTTGTCCTTTCCCGGCTTGGGCAGCAGAGGTGGTGGCGGTCCAGGGGGCCCCGGGCGGCACAGCCCAGCCGTCCCAGGGGCCACGGAGGCGGCCGAGATGAGCATCGCTGCTCCCTGGGGCAGGAAGGAGGCAGTGGTGAGCCCAGCCCTCTGCCCACAGGCCCCAGCCCCGAGGGGGGCACCGGGCTCTCTCGTCTGCAGGGGACCCCCCCAGGTGTGCTCTAGGCGGGCACATTTGCAGCATCGATCAAGGGGGCAGCCCCGACATCACCCCCAGACTAGAAGTGAGCCCACAGCAGCCTGAGGTGCCTGGTGGGCACGCAGCAGGGCCGGGCCGGGAGACCCACGGGCGGGCGCCAAGCGGGGACACGTGCTGGGCCAGCCGCCCGCAGAGGCAGGAGGGGTGGCCACCCGCAAATGTGTGAGCCGCCTCGCCGTCGCCGGGCCGACCACAGGCGCGTCCGCTGTGAGCCGCGGCGAGGTGGCGGCCAGCGGCCGGGGAGGCAGGGGCAGCGTCCGGAATGGTCGGCTGGGCGGAGGCGGGAGCCGCTCCCGCCGAGCTCCGGCTAAACGGGATGTTCCCTCAGGCCTCCCTGTGGGCTGGTCCCAGCCAAGCCGCCCGCCCTGCTTTGTGGGCGCCACGTGCTTACAGGGACGTTGACGGATGGCGCCCGGGCAGAGCGGGGGCCGTGGGCTGGGAAGGGGGGAGGCCAGGGCTGCGGCCGCGGGGCCTGCTCTGTCAGGCAGGAGCTGGGGGGCCCGGGAAGGGGTCTGCTCCTGGCTGCTGCCCGCAACCAGAGGACCAGGACCTCCTCGGGAAGAGTAGGGTACCCAGGCTGAGTCCCTCCACCCTGAGCCCTGAGCAGGGTCCAGGCGGCAGTGTCGGGAGCCGGCCTCCAGTTTGGAGGGGGACCGGGGAGGCTGCTCCTGGAGGCCGGAGGGGTTGGAAGGGCGGCCCCCAGAGAAAGGCTGCAGGCCGCGGTAGGCAGGGCCGTGGGCCCTCCTGGGACTGCGCCTGATGCCCGACCCCCCGCCCCGACCCCGTGTGTGTTTCAGCTTTCCCAGGAGCAGGGCACAGGCCAGCAGCAGGTCCTGCTTCCCCGACTGCACGCCCAGGGGAGAACCTGGCCAGGTCCGTCCCCCAGCCCCCCAAACCCGACCTTGCCGAAGAAGCTGCTTCTCATGCCTGGCCTCGCCCCACAACCCTGGCAGCTCTTGCTGTGGGGCCCTCCGACCTCGCCCTCCGACATGGCACTCACTGCCCCCCACAATTCCCGGAGGAGAGGAACTCTGGCTGTTGGTTGGTGAAGGGACCCCCTCCAGAGAAGCCGTAAGCTCCCAGGGAAGGCGCCGTCACTGCTGGGAGCGGCCACGTGCTGGGGTCTCCAGGTCAAGAGCCACAACCCCTGCCCCGCCTGCACTGCCCCCCACTCCCCGCTGGCAGCCCCTTCACCCTGTCCAGTAAAGCTTCCATGTGTCTCCACGTGCTGGCTCTCTGGGGCTCACTGATGGGTGGGGAGGGAACATGGCTGTCTGGAAGGGCCACCGCCCTGCCCAGTGGTGGGGTCCAAGCCTTCCTTCAGATTTGGACCCTGTCCTGTCCAGTGGCCTTCTGTGTGTGAGGCTCTGGGGTCTGAGGCGTGTGACGGCCAAAGTCAGGGTGCAGCTGGCAGTGGGCTCAAGTCCTCCTCTGGGGCGTCTGTGGAGTCTGCAGCCCCCGAGACCGTGTGCATGCCACCCTGCGCCCCTAGGCTGTGCCTCCTCTGAGGACGAGCCCTTCCTTAGGGTCATCCCCATCCCGGTACCCAGGAGATTTGGTGGATGATGGATGATGGATGATGGATGGATGGAGGGTTAAGACGCATGGACAGATGGAGGGATGGGGGAGGGAGGGATGGGTAGGCGGGTGGAGGAAAAGATGGATGGATGGAGGGTCAAGGTTGATGGACAGATGGATAGAAGGAGAGAGGGATGGCTAGGCGGATGGACTGGTATGGAAACAGCGAGAGAGGTGAGGCCTCCTTGGGTGATGGATGGCTGGATAAAGAGCAGGTGGAGGGTGGGCCTACAGAAGGGATGGCAAAAACGCCGCTGTGCAAAGAGTAGACGGCAGAAGAGACAAGGCAGTCAGACCATGCCTGCTTCAGGGGCGCTGGGGAGAACGGGTGGGCGGAGAGATGGACGGGTGGGCGATGGGAGGCGGGAGTGGAGGGAGGGGAGGAGAAAGTGACTGTGCCATAAGCGTGCCCCGAATGCCACGAGCGTGCCCCGAGTGCATGGACAGGCCGGGGGGGCAGGCTGGGGCTGTCCTTCCGGGCCCGTGCCTGCCCCCCCCGGGCTGCACGCGGCCCCACCGTGGGGCCCTGCTGCCCTCCGTGTCAGGGGAGCCCCTTTGAAGAGCAGGCCCCCTGGCCCCCTGGCGTCCCAGGCCTGGGTCTGCTCAGAGCCCATTTTCTGAGGTCTCCTAAAGGGGAGCACGGATAGGGGCAGGCCGGGAGGGCTAGAACCTGGGCACGTCGCACGGCCTATCACCCACGGCCCCTCCGAGGGGGCGTCTAGGGCTGTGCCCGCCAGCAGAGGAGGGTGTCTCCCAGGGAAGGAGGGTTTCTCGTCCACCCGGCCGGATGGGACGTTACGAGGGCCACAGGCAGAGGCAGCCCCCTGGGCCACTGGGCAGCAAGCAGGGCCCCGAGGGCCAAGGGGTGGGCAGAGCGGGGCAGGAGAAGCAGCCGGCCACTCAGCCCACACTCAGCCCAGCCCCTCTCGGGGTCCTGGCCTCAGGGACAGGAACCCAGGGCTTGTCTCCTCTGCCGTGGCAGCGTTGAGCCCCCACCTTGCAGAACCTGGGGTCAGGGCCTGCCCACCGCAGAGGTCAAGAGGCTTAGAGGGGCCACCGCCCGCTGTCTGATCTCTGCCCTCCGTCTTGACTGTCTCAGTGGCCCCTCCAGGCAGCCCCCTGCTCCCCAGCTCTGGGCACGGAGTGCCAGCCCCACAGCGCAAACCAGCAACCCACTACAGGGCCCGCAGAAGCACTCAGGGTGTGTGGGGGAGGCCACCCAGGCTGGGAAGGGCTCACCCTGAAGTGCTGTGTCAGCGGCTTCTAACTGGGGCCTGGCAGGGCCTGAGCCCACGGGCTGGGCCGACTGGGAGCTCAGACTGGCTGGCACTGGAGTGGGCACCCAGGTCAGCTCAGGGCTACCAGGCTAGGTTCAAGGTCTCTGGTCCCCACCACCCCCAACCATGCACATGGGGGGCCCTGCCCTCCCCCGCCCCCCTGGGGGTCAACCCTGCAGGAACCTGAGGGGGCACGGGCCCCCCACAGCCTCCTCCCTGCTCTATGGCTCAGCTCAGATTGGCAGGCTTGAGAAGCCCACCCCAGCCTACCCTGCTCTGTCCCCAGGCCGAGGCCCTGCCCTGTCAGCCCTCAAACTCTTCCTGGGGTTCAGTCATTCCCTCGCTGCAGCCCTGAGCTGGGCCGCCCGGTCCGTGCCTCCAGCCCAGGTCTCCAGGCCCGGGGGGCCCAGCCCTGCCCCCTCCTCCCGGCCCGGCACACGGGGTGTGGGTTACCTGTTGCAGGCCCTGGGCAGCCGGCGGCCATACAGCAGCACCCGCTCAATGCCGTCCTGCAGTACCCCGGGCCTGGCGCCCTGAGAGGGAGGTCGCCGATACCCAAAATAAAACCTACCGCGTCCCTCTGACCTCAGCACCCGCTCTCTGGCGCTGCCCGCTCATGGGTGCACTCCTGCCAGGGCCAAGGCCACTGAGCGGGCAGCCACCCTCCTCTGCTGGCCGAGCAGGGTCACTGCAGGGCCGAGCAGTGCCCACCTGTGGGTAAAGACGCCCCAGGCCTGGGCGAGGTATGGCCAGCCGCTCCGGGCACCGGCGGCCAGTGGGGCCGGATGCACGTGAGCCCCTACTGCGTTTCCCCCAGCGTCTCCCTGCATCTGTGTCCGGGGGGACGGGGTCACTGTCAGCAGAGCACGGGATGCCTGCCTGAGGAGGGCCGTCAGCTCCCACCGTGGGGAGCAGACGGGGCAGGGGGCCCCCAAGAGCAGCCCAGGGCTCTCATTCGGATGTGTCTTTACGGCTGAGCCTGCTGGACACAGAGTTGGTCAGCATTATCCCAGGGTCAGCGCTGTGTGTGGCCTGTCCCAGGATCCGGGCCGGAGGAGGGGTTCAGAGACCCCATGAGGGAGGCAGGACAACTCGGCGCCTCTGGCTTCGGGGGCTCCCCACCCTCAGGGGCTCTGGGGGGCGGACAGGATGGAGGCTCTGTCCAGCCCTTGGCTGAGGATGGCGGGCCCACCCTGCCTGTCTCGAGCCCACGGCCTTATCTCTGGCTTTTGCAGAAATTGGATGAGGTGCTGAGGGAGACCTTCCAGAATGCGTGGGGGACCGGAGCAGGGCGCAGGGCCAGGGGGCTCCAGGGCTGGGGTGTGAGGGCGGCCGTCCCATCACCCCTGGCCCTCAGCCTCCGGAGGACAGGACCCTCATCTGAGTCTGCTGGGGACCACCCCCTGGCCTGGCCCCTGGCCCACCAGCCTCGGCTCTGGAGCAACCACGGCCCCACCGAGCCTCTCGGATCTTTCGGGCCCCTCTCCCCTGCTCTCGGCTCCCCTACCCGAGGGGCAGACCCAGAGGAGCATGTGGCCTCACTGGCCCGCGAGGGGCCGTGGGAGGCTGTGGGCACGACTTCTGCCGACTGGACGGTGCCACCTGGGGTCGTGAGGAGAGAAAGGGTGGGCTCCACGGGCTCGTGGTGGAGCACACTGTGGGCAGCACGCGCAGCCCAGCCTGTGGGCAGGAGGCCCTCGGGATCTGGACCCTGAGGTGGGATCTCCCAGGCTGACTGCAGAGATGTGGTCCCTGGCACCGGGAGGTGCCAGACCCCGTGCATCAGACGTGGGCTGGCATCTCGCTCGCCCGCTCATGCTGTGTGTCCCCAGCGCGCCACCCAGGGAACCTGGTCTGGCCACTAAATGGGCTCCGACCCCTGGGGGCCTGGCCGAGGACTCACAGGCCCCCCAGTCCATGAGGGTGCGAGACCTCAGGCCAGCCCCTCCGACGAGGAGGCTGGGTGGGCCCGGGACCTGGATGGACAGACGGCAGACCCCCTTCCTGGAGGGACCCCCTCTCTGGGCAGCTCCTTGGAGGGAGGGGCAGCTGCCTGGGAAGTCAGGGCCCCAGCCCTGGGGGCTCCAGTCCAGCCCGAGGAGAGTCCTCGGCTGCCTCCTCAGAGCCACCCAGCACCTTCTTCGCCCTCCTCAGCCCATCAAGAATGTGCCCGCTGTCGGGGGGGTAAAAATAGAAGCTGACACTTGGCGGGGGAGGAGGGCGCCCCCGACCCCTCGGACGCGGCCCCCTCCTCGGGCCTCCTCCGCTATTCCCATACTTGGTCAGGGGCCTCGGGGCACGGCCCCTGCCCGCCCGCACGCGCCCAGCCACCGAGCCCGGCCAATGGGCTGCCGGGCAAGATCGAATGTCACTATAACTCGAGGGCGCGCAGCCGGCGGGCAGTGCCTGAGCCGGTCCTGTCCACAGGAAGCTCCTGCCTGTCTCTCCAGACCCAACCGCAGGTCAGTAGAACCACGGGCAGCCCTGGGCCTGGGCCGGCCTGCTGTGTGCTGGCGGCCTGGGGTCCCCAGACACGGACACCATGCCTTCCAGCCTCTCCACTCTAAGCACAGCATCTCAGAGACACCAGGAAGCCATCCCGGGGCCTCAGGGGTCTGGGATGTGGGCACTGCGGGGCCACGTTCGCTGAACATCGGATGTAGGAGAAGCTGTTTGAGACCCGAGCACAGGATCTGGGGGGGGGGGCAAGATGAGGAGGAAGGGGAACCCCTGGAAGGCCCGGGGGCGGTCCCCAGGCAGACAGCTAGAGACAGCTGAGGATGTGGGGTGAAGAGGCAAGGAAGGGGCTTCGTCCAGGGCTTCAAGGCCACCCGCTGCGGTGGGACCACTGCTGCCCACTTGGTCTTGGCCAGCGTTTCCTCGGAGGCTCAGGCTCTCGTCCCAGCAGCCACTGCCCCCAATGCCGCCATCCGTAAAGATGAAGACGAGGGTGGGGCTTGTGTGATGCCCTACAGAACAGGTCTGTGCAAGGGGCGGCTGGGACCCCAGCAGCCTGGGAGTTGGTGTCCAGTGGTCAAGGCTGGGGGTGGACAGGACAGGGGCCGGGGCAGAGTGGGGAGCGGGCAGCCGGCATCTGTTCCGCCCGCCCGCCTTGGCCTGGGCAGGGAAGCACGTGCTCCCAGGAGGCCCAGCCCAAGCTCCCCAGCCCCAGGCCCCCCCATCGCCTTTCCTGTGCCCCCTGCGGCCGGGGCCCAGCCATCCTCCTGACGTCATGGGACGGGGCGCCCTCGCTAGGCAGCAGCCTTTCTGGTGCCCTCAACCATTCTGGGAGGAGACGGCTGGGGAGCCACGGCCACACGGGACGGCAGGGGCCCGGGGTCATGGAAGAGGGTCAGGGTCCCACGGCGAGCTAGCGAGAGGGCCTCCTGGCTCCCCGCCCACCCCCCCCCCTTGTCACTTGGGAAGGAAGGAAGGAGGAGGGGTCCCCGAGGAGCAGTGACCTCAGAGGCTGTTTGCACAATGGCCCCTCTGAGGGCAGGACATGAAATGGACAGCTGGTTTCCTTCTCAGCTGTCGAAATGCCACCCTGCCCCCAAGCACACCCCACCCCGGGCCCCTCCCCGACGGTGGGGGGATGGGGGGCACGGAGGAGCCACGGTGTCACCCCGAGGGCTTCACTGGGCAGAGGAGCAGGGACCCCGAGGGCCCTCAGCTTCCCTGTTTGGAGGGTGGGCACCCTGCCCGGGGGTGCAGGATGAAGTTCTCCAGCCCAGAAGACAAGAGGGCGCGGAGGCCTGCAGGGGAGCTAATGGGGGTGCGGGCGGGCCAAGACCTGAGCCGGTGGATGTTCTCAGCCCCCCCCCAACATCTTGGGTTTCTGGGCAGAGGTGTCTTGGCTAATCTGGGTGCCTATTTCTGGACGTCTCAGCTGCCACTGACTCCTTAAAAATAACCCACCCTGGACTCCAGCCGACCACCCCTCTCAAGGCGGTGACAGGTGTCAGGTGCCGCCAGGGGCAGAGGTGGGCAGAGCCGGAGCGTGACGGCAGCCTGGGTGGGGTGGGGTCCCAGCACTCAGGGATAGGGTCCACGGGGGGCCGTGGGAGCTGCGTGCTGGGTGAAGCAGAAGGCTGTGACTCGAGGAGGCTGCAGAGCCCCAGGAAGGGAGAGCAGGCTGGGAAAGAGCTCAGCTTCCTGGAGGGGGTTAGCAGAGACCCATCCGCTGGTTAATTTTGCATGGAGCTTAAATTGCTTTGGGAAAATTAACATTCTTGACAGAGGCTTCGGAAAACTGTTCCCACCTTAGCAATGCGATGTAAATGCATTTTTTAATGATGAACTTGTGTTTTTCTTATACAAAGCTCCCGGGGGGGACCAGAACTATTGTCTTCAAGTGGGCTGTAGCGTGTTGTCATGAACTGTTTTTCAAAACCCTGGGCCAACATTCTGATGCAGCTGCCCCGAGTGTTCCCAGGCCCCGGCTGCCTCAGGCCTGCACGGGGGCCAGCTCACGGAGAGACCGTCCCTGAGCGTGCTGGCCCGGAGCCGGCCGCACCTGGACGCACGCAGCCAGGCCCGGGCAAGAGCTTCTTTGCAGACGTTGACAAATTCAAGAGCATCTTTGGGGCCTGGGAAAGTAGGCTGAGGAGGAACGGGGCCGTTCGCTCAGTTCTCAGAGGGCGTGTGGGCCTGGCAGGGGCGCCAGGCTGGGGAGGGGTGGCCGCGTGGACATTTAGAAACAAACCAGACACATCCCGGTGAGCTCAGGGCCCAGTCTGCTGGGGTGATGGGAGATGGAGGACGTGGATGCCTAGTACTCTTGTGATTTTGGGAAAGGGCTCTGCAGAGGGCCGTGAAGGACCCCAAGGAATCCCCGGGTGCCCCCATCAGAGAACGCAGCATCCTCACGGGAAATCATGAGTGGGAGCAGGGAGCATGGCTCATTCCCGAGGAGTGGGCCTTGTGGGGACGGCAGGCGGGAAGGCCAGGGAAGGTCCACGGCGCCCATTTTGAGGAGCCAAGCTCTGTAATTCAGAGGCTGCCTGGGAGCCCCCTCCCCTCCAGCCCCACCATCTAGACCCAAGAGCAGAGACTGCCAAGAGGGAGGTTTTGAGCAACCTCAGCAGGGCCTCACAGGGGCCTGGAGCTGCCAGGAAGGGCCCCCCGCCCCAGCCCGCTCAGCCGCGTGCTTTCTGGATGATCCTCCTTGGGGAACGCTGCAGAGAGCATGTCGGCCCAGCCACCACCTCCCAGCTCCCGCCCAGCTCTGGGATTCCAGGCAGCAGGCCGGAGCCAGGCCCGGAAGGGGGGCGGAGGGGGATCGGATCTGGGGCGAAGAGGGCTGGGGGCCTGGGGCCTCGCAGGAAGCAAGGCAGCCTGCCGAGGAGGCCCTGTGCGGGTGCAGCCCGCCCAGGCTAGGGAGCTGGCCCTCAACCCCTGTGCAAGGATAGCCCCCCACAGTCGGCTCGCTGAGCCCACCCCCCACATTCCTGCACCTCGAGGCCCAGGCAACTCCTCACTCGTGCCCTGTCTCCCCCCACCCCCTGCAGAAAGCACCCAGCCGCCATGTCGGACGAGGAAGTGTGAGTATCCGCCTGCTTCAAGCCCCCTGGACCTCGTGTGCTCAGAGGCCAGAGGAGGCCCCCCTCCCCGCCAAGAACTGACCCCTCACCGCTCCCCTTCTCCCCACAGCGAGCACGTGGAGGGTAAGTGTGGACGCCAGACTCTCTCCGCATCAGCTCTAAACAGAAAGGTGGGACGGGGCTCTCCACCTGCGGCCAGCACCTTGCCCAGGGAGGCCCTGGAAACCGCGGGCATGTGGACGCCCCTCTTCAAGCAGGCCCGCACCCCTGCCCCTGCACCTCCCCTCAAAGGACAGATCCCCAGCCCAGCCCATGGACACCCTGCCCCGTGACACCCCACTTGCAGAGGGGAGACTGCACTCCCACTGCAGAACCAGGCCTTCGAGGCTCAGAGCCCTGCCCATGAGTTTCTGCGTCTTCGCGGTCCTCCCCTGACAGCGGCCGATGGGCAGGCGGGCCGCCCGCCTCTGTCCAGGCTGGCCCCCCGCCGCCCTCTAACCGCTTCCTCTCCTTTGTTCTACTCCCTTGCAGAAGAGAACGAGGAGGAAGGTAACGGAGGTGCCCCCCAGGCGCCCTCGCCCCCCAGGCCCCCGCCCAGCTCACCCATTAACCGTCCACCTCTGTGCTCATTAATCCCCACCTCCCGCACCCCTAACAGCCACCTCTGCCCTCCATTGAGAGGCGCTCATTAATCATTCATTAATACTTCTGTGTTAGTATGTATCACTTATACATAACAATCTCACAGTATCTCTGGTGTGTGAGGTTAGCTGGAATTTGGTCATGAAGACACTAATAGCAAGTCTGGAGTGCCACTCACCTGCCTCACTCTGCCTGTCTTATCGTCTCTGTGTCTCTGTCTCTCTATCTCTGTCTCTCTCTCTCTCTGTCTCTCTATCTCTCTCTCTCTGTGTCTCTCTGTCTCTGTCCCTGTCTCCCCCAGCTCTCCCCCTCTCCCTCCCTCTGGGAGTGGGGACCCCAGGTGAGTCAGGAGACCCTTCCCGGTGGGTCGAGCCCCGGCAGGAGGGGAGCCCGGCGCTGGGAAGGGTGTGCGGGGCAGTCTGCAGGCCTGATGGGCACCCCGGGCCCTGCTCCACCGCAGCCAGGCTCTCCCGAGCTCCGTTGGGCCGGCTCTCCTGTGGGGTGTTCTGGGAGCTAGGTTTTGAAAATATTTTGAAAACCCTTGGCTACTCTAGCTACGTGAGCAACACTCTTCCTTTTTCTGCTGAAAAGGTGGAGAGACTTCTTTCTGAGAGGGAACCGCAGTCCCGGGTGGTGCCCTCCCAGGGGAAGTCGATGGGGTGCGTGGGCAGGTGCCTCGAGTAGGCTCCTCCAACGCCTGCCTCTGCCCCCTGCCGCTGGGCCCCCTGAGGACGCCAGCCCACACCCGATGGGCTTTCCCCTAACACCTATCCCCACCTCCGGTACCTTCAGGGTCCGGTTACTTAGTGGAACCCTCCGGAGCACAGACACCTCAGTCCAGCACCTGCTCCCCAAGGAAAGGGGAGGGCGGGACCCCCAGGACCCGAGCAGGCCGCGCTGCAGAGGCCTGCGGGCCCACCGATGCCTGCCAGCCTCCCTGGTGCCTGGAGCGCCTGCTGCCCGCGGCCCCCCAGCCTGAGGCGCCTCCCTTCCCGGCCACCCCTCGCTTGGCCCCCTAACGATTGTCTCATTCCCTCTCTCCCTCCTGCTCCCTCTGGTCCCCACTGCAGAAGAGACCCAGGAGGAAGGTAAGTGGGGTCCAAGACCCCGGCCCCCAGCCACCCGCCAGCCCTCTGTCCAGTGACCCCGACCCTCACGCGACCCCGCGTGCCCCACCCTCTAAGGGCGTGCAGTGCGCTCCCGGCCTAACCTCTCCTCTCTCCTTCTGCCCCTGCACACCCAGCGTCCCCCCCGCCTGCAGAAGTCCCTGAGGTCCACGAGGGAGGTACGTGGACGCAGGACTTCTGAGCCCCATGTGGTGCCCGGGGCTGGCTGCGGCACAGCGGGCCGGGGAGGGGGCGGCAAGGTGCCAGCCAGCCAAGGGGCCCCCACATGTGGCCCCCATGTAACTCACTAACCATGGCCAATGCTTGACCAGAGCAGGCTGGCCCCCCGAGGGCCAGCACTGCCCCCCCCAACATGGGCCCAGGCACCCCCTAGCCCAGGGAGGGCAGGTCAGTAGGGAGGCCGCTGGACCACATGAGACCTAGCTGTCCCGGGGGCATCCCTGAGGCCCGCCTCCTGCCCCGAGGTGGGCACCTGGAGTCCCCGGCACCTGACCCCTCCACAGGGGTCTCGGGGGAGCCCAGGGCGATGAGGGGACAGCCCTTGCGGTCTGTGCCCCCAGCCAGGCCAAAGTGTCCCCACACGGGCCTCCTCTAGCCTGCCCCAGGGAGCTCCCTCCCGGGTCAGGGGCAGGACTGGAGAGTGGGAGGGCCTGGAACCCTGGGGTTGGCACAGCAGTCAGGGCAGCTGAGAGCTGGTACCCAACACTCAGGCCCCTCCGTGGGCACAGAGAGAAAAGGCAGTGGGTGCCCCGGCCTCGGGCTGGTAGGAAGCTTCCCTTCCAGGCCCCAGGGGCCACCCTCCAGGCCACGGCCCTGCCCCCAAGGAAGTCCTCGGGGGCCTGAAGGAGGTGGGAAGTGGTGGTGGTGGGGTGCTGCCAAGCGAGGCAGGACCCCAGTGGCCCCTCAAGCAGGAGGGGTCCCCTGAGAGAAGCGAAGCCCGGCGTGCAGGCAGGGACAGGACCGGAGGGGGTTGCTGCCCCGGCCAACATTGACCTTGTCTTGCTCACTCCCCGCACGCTCCCCATCCCCGGGCCTCGGCCACTGACCCTCCCGGGGCGACCGGCTGTTTCCATTAACCCGGGATCCTTTCTCCTTTGACCTCTGACCCGCGCGTTGCCTCTTGTTCCATGGCCCTCCTTAGTCCATGAAGTTCATGAACCAGGTATGTGCCATGACTTCAGTCCCGTGTGGGTGCGTGTGCACACGGGCCGTGTGTGGGTGTGAGCCGCAGCCTGGCCGATGAGGAACAAGAGGGGCCATGTAACTCACTCACCTGCTTGCCCGCCGCCCACCCCCAGCCTCTGCCTGAGGTTCACAGTGGTTCTCTCTCCGCCCCCCCCCCCCCCTCGGTGCCGCTTCTCCAGAGGAAATCCAAGAAGGTACGCTTGCTGCTCCCCCCACGGCCCCTGCTGAGGCCTGAGCTCCCCCGCGCCTGCCTGACCCTCCCCGCTGCCATCCGGAAGGCTGGGCCCTGGGTGGGACGCTTAGGCCAGGGATGGTGAGGGTGGCTGTGGGTCAGACGGCTGACAGGCAGCGAGCATTCAGGACTGAGGGGGTGAGGCCCCGCCCGGGTCACCACAGGAAGGTGGGGGGAGCCAGGCCCAAAGGGCCTGGCGGGTGCTGGGAGGATGGTACTGGGGTCCACTGGGACGCCCTGGACCCACCAGGCTAGGTGGAGAAGGGCAGAGGGGGAGAGGCAGGGCCCCAGACAGCAAGGAAGGCAGAGCGCGGAAGGGAAGTGTGGGAAGGCAAGCGGGATGAAGCGGAAAGTCAGGCTGAGGCCGAGGCGGGGGCCCAGGGGCCTGGAAGTACTGGGGCCCCCTGGGTGGAGCTGTCGGGGCCCAAGTCAGAGGCCCCCGCCTTCACACGGCCCTCGTGGGGCTGCAGAGGGCCTCCTCGCGGGGCCTGCACCCAGAGCATGGGCTGCAAATTGTCTCCCCTCCCGGGGCCTCAGCAGGACCCCCTGTAAGACAAGGGCCCGGCTGGGCCCATGGGACACCCTGGAACCAGCCCTGGGGCTGACAGACCAACAGACAGGCAGGCTGGGGCTGCCAGGTCGCATCCTGATTGCCCGCCGCCTGGGAGCTTTGCCGCCTGGCGCTTTGCCTCCCCTGTTCCTCGCCCCGCTCCAGCCCCCCACCAGGTGCCGGGGAGTGGGGGGCAGTGACGCCAGGCCCACCTGGAAGCTGAGCAGCCCCAGCAGGCGCAGGAGGCTGTTTGTGCGAGTGGGGGCCGGTTGCTAAGCAACCTAGGGGTCCACGCGCTTAGGAAGGGGATGCCAGGGAGACCCTGACCATAGCCCACCTGCCCCGGCCAGGCCCCCAAGTGGGGACACTGGCAGCTCAACATGGACGGCCCTGTCCTTGCCACCAAAGGCCCAGGAGCAGGGGCAGGCGCCTGGCCTTCAGGGCTGAGCTGATGCAGGCTCCCGCGCCTCTCGGGGCTCAGCCTCAGCGAGCTCGTCCTCTCGGCTTGGGACCTCACCTAGCCAGGCTTCCGCAGGTCTGAGGTCCCAGGAGACGTTATCAGCCTCCTTGTTCGAGAATCCCTGGGTTTCAACTCAATGGAATCCAGGAGTCAGGCCCCCAGAGCTGCCCGCACCTAGCCATTGTTGTTCAGTCACTTGGGCGTGCCCAACTCTGCTCACACGTCCGCGGAGCTGGTGATGCCATCCAACCACCTCACCCTCTGTCTCCCCTTTTCTTGCCCTCAATCTTGACCAGCATCAGGGTCTAGATGTGGCATCGCTTTTCTTCCAAGGAGGCCGCCTCCAGTGGAAGGGCTTAAGGAAGCCCGCAGCCAGCACCCACAGGCCCTCGGCGGCCCCTCCAGCTACCGCTGGCCTTCTGGGGCTGGGGGTCTCCCCGGGCATGCTGGGCCTGCAGTTAGCTCTCACAGACCCTCCCAGACAGAAGCCCTGCAGCCTTCAGCGGGGGGGTCACCGATGGGGTCCAGGCCAGCGCCCGCCCGGGGAAGCGGGGTTTAGGAGTGCCCCAGCTGGCCTGCCCCCAGCCTGCGCCCGCGCCCGCCCCGCGCCCGCCCCGCGCCCGCGCCCGCCCCCAGCCCGCGCCCGCGCCCGCCGCTTTCTCTTGCATGTGCGCTTCTGCCTGAAGACGCGGAGCATGAGGACTGGGAGGACCAGGCAGGTAAGGCCAGGCCTCTGGCTGCACACGGTGTCCGCGTGGAGTCTGGACAGACCCTGGCAGAGAGGCCCGACCGCCCGGGGTCCATCTCGAGGGCTCTCCGTGCCTCTGCTCGGCCGCCTGCCCACCTGCCCGTCCTGCCCGTCTGACGCCAGGGCCTCCGAGGGCCAGGCCTTGCTGCTTGAAGCTGCGTCTGCTGCGGGGCTTAGCTCTGTCCCGACCTGTGCTTCCGCCCCACACTGACACTAGGGGGTCAGCAGGGGCCCAGCAGGCACATCAGGAGGTGGGCAGGAAGGCGATTCCTCCACCTGGCCCTCAGCCTCAGTCTTGTCTCTGCCCCGAGGGTGTGGCACCCCCGGGCCCCTTCTCTCCTCCTTTTCTCCACCCGCCCTGCCCTGGGCCCTGCACCCATTCTCCTCCTCAGAGCCCACAGGGGCTCCCGCGTACAGGCCCTGGTGGGGGCAAGTCCCCGGCCTCTGGTGGGCAGGGAGGGCGGGTCCACGGGAGGGGGGCCCTGGTCAGGCGTGTGGGGACCTGGGGGCTGGGTGAGCTGCCCTCTCACCTGGTCTCCCCGTCTCCTCTCCTCCCCCCGCCGATGCCGCCCTGCTGATCAGAGGAGAAGCCGAGACCCAGGTGAGTGTGGGGCTGGGCTGGGCGACGGGGGCCTGTGAGGCCTGGGACTCGGCTGGCCCGGTCCCGAGAGAGAGGCCTCGAAGCTCGTTGGGCCCTGGGGACCTGAATCCTCAAGGGGCCGCAGCCACTCGTTTGCTCCTGAATTTGTGGTCCTGGATTCCGGGTGAGGCTCGCCCAGGGAACGGGGTCACAGGGCAGCCGATGCACTCCTCCCAGGCGGGGCTTCACCCTGGGGTTGGGTAGGGATGGACTCTGGAGGTCCAGTCCATGCCCCGGACCCTGCAGGCTAGACAAGGATGGCTTCCTGCAGGAGGAGGCGCTGGGCAGAGGAAGAAAGGGGGCAGAAAGTTGGGGGAGTCGGGGCAGAAGGAGGGAGGCCCCGTGGAGCCCCCATGGCCCTTTCTGGTGCCCACCCTCCTGGCCGTGCTGCCGCCCGCATCTCCCGGGGCCCTCGATGTGAGTGGTGGGGTGCTGGCAGGGAGGCTCTCGGCCTTGAAACCCGCCTGGGAGCAAAGCCTTGACCGGAGCCCCCATCCTCCCCTTCGTGGGGGCCTTGGGCCCCCGGGGGAAGCGTTGACCTCGTTCAAAGAGGCTTTCTCTTGCTCATTTGGCTCGCGCGCTAGTGGTTCAGAGGTTTCTTGTTTTAATCCAGCGTTCCTGATTTTCTGTTTCTGATAAGTACGTGCGAGCCCACGGCCCTCTGTACGTGATTCACCCCCCGTCCTCGGGGGACACGCGCCTCCTTTGCTCTGCAGGGGAAGGCGTGTCAGCGCCTCTGAGCGCAGGCCAAGAGCTCGCTCCCACTTAGGGGAGCCCTGCGGACTCTCCACAGAGGACTGGAAATATGCGAATGTGTAGCCAGCCCGTTTCCATCCGTTACACTTTATTTTTCAGCAATTTTAAAGAAAGCTGCCGGGTCACAAGATATTTTCTAGTTTTAAAAAAATGTTTGTGTTTTCATTATGAAAATAAAACACCTCATTAAAGAAAATTTGGAAAATACGTAAAAGTCCAATGAAAAAAAAAATCATCTATAACTCTCCCACCCCGCCAGCCAGACTGCGGAAAAGAGGAGAAAGAAATAAAAAGGCTTATTTCTTCCTACTCTTTTTCCATGCATAGGACTCGGAAAAAAGGACTGAAACTCTGAGCTGTTTTTCAAACATCGTCTTGTCTATACAGCCTTGAATTCTGCTTTTCTAAAATGCAGCGCTGTCCCTAAGTATTTTTCCATGTTTTTACATAGTCTTCTTAAATATTTTGAATGGCCACATAATATTCCATCAATTCGACAAACCATAATTTTCCTAACCGTTCCTCTCTTGCAGGATATTAAGGCTTTCCCCAATATTTTACTATCATAAATAACGCCGGGTGGAAAGCATTTTCTGTCTTTCGGCTTATTTGCCTAGGCCGCATTCCCAGAATGGAATTACTGGGTCAAAGAGTAGGAACGTTCTTCAGGCTTTTGATGTCCGCTGCCAAAAGGCTTCCACGAGGACCGCCAGCGCGGCCTCCACACCGCATGCCCGGGCCCGCGACGTGCCTGCACACGGAGCCTCTGACGGGTGGATGAGAAACGGCCTCTCTGGCTTGTTTTCGTTCACATTCCTCTGATGGCTTGGGAGCCTCTCCCTTGTGTGTTGACTGGTGGTCTTTCTTCTCGGGGAGCTGCTAGCGTTCACCCTCTGCCCATTTATCTAACGGCGGGGGCGTCTCTATGTTTTCTTAATCATCGGTTTGCATAAGGATATAAGTCTTCTCTGTATTTGCTGAAAATATTTTTCTAGTCTGGTTTCTCCCCCCTTCCACGTTGTGCCTTTTCCATAAGTTTTCCATTTGCATGGACTCCTCTGGCCATCTTTGCCTGAGTGGGGCCTTCTGAGCTCAGAAAATCGCTTCCCTCGCCAGCATGCCGATCCACGTTCAGTTCCACTCTCTTCTTTTTTGAAGAAGGTCTTGCTTCTGCTGTTGATTTAACTCTGCTCCGTCCGAGATGTCTGGGGGGAGGGGGAGGGCCACGGCCACCCTGGCCGGAGGGATTCGAGAGGGATCTCGTCTCCTTTCCGCACGGCGTGCATTCTGCCCAGCACCCCCTCCTCTGGGTCCCCAGAAAGAGAGGTCAAAAGGTGACCAGAGCAGCGCAAAGGGTCAGCCGAGATGGCCATTCCTGACCGCAGAGGCCGAAGACCCGGGAACGGTCTCTGGTAACCACCTTGCCTTCTTTTGTTTGAGAAAGAGAGCAAGGTCACCCTTCTCGGGTGAGCAGGGGTGAAGCAGCCCTTGAGAGGCCTAGGAGTGGGCGAGGTAGAAGGACGCTAAGAGGTTATAAACTTCTAGAAGGGTCACGCCACTCTGGGGACAGTGGGCTATATATTGGATAAGAACAACAGCCTCCTGGTGGGGACCCACTCACCGTACTCATGAGCCACTCTCTCTTCTTCAGACTCACTGCTCCTAAGATCCCGGAAGGGGAGAAAGTCGACTTCGATGTAAGTTTATGGGACCCAGGTTTACACAGTCTCCCCAGACCCCCAGCCTTCGGCTCCAGGCGAAGCCTGAGAAGGTCACGTCCTCTAGAGCAGCCAGAACTGGGGCTTCCAGGTTCCTGCTGTGATTCATTCCCGGATCAGAGAGAACTCGTCCGGGAATAACGCCTGTCTTCCCTCCTCCCCAGTCATCCATCTCCCCATCTCCCCATCTCTCCCCATCCGTCCAATCACCCACCCAACTATCTGTCACCCATCTGTGCATCCCATCTGTCCATCCACTCCTCCAGCCACCCCCCCATCCACTCACCCACCCATCCATCTGTGTGTCCAACAGACTACCTCGTTCCCCAGTTTCCTCTCCGTCCAACCCACTCAGGCATCTCTGGGCTTAACAATGAGGCCAGGTCAGAGGCAGTCCATCCCAGGGGTGCTCACTGACCTCAGGGCTCTGCACGGCCTGGACTCAGCCACAAGAAGGGTACCACTCTGACCCCGTGGCTGAGGGAGCAGGCAGCCCACAGTTCGAGAGGAGGGCGGGTATGATGGGCCCGTCCCCACAGGACATCCAGAAGAAGCGCCAGAACAAAGACCTCATGGAGCTCCAGGCTCTCATCGACAGCCACTTCGAGGCTCGGAAGAAGGAGGAGGAGGAGCTGGTCGCCCTCAAGGAGAGAATCGTGAGTGCAGTCCTGCAGCTCTGGGCGGAGGCCGGGCTGGTGGATGTGGCCGGGGGTCCAGGGGAGGGCCAGGCCGGGCTGACCCGCTCCCCTCGGGCCACAGGAGAAACGCCGAGCAGAGAGAGCCGAGCAGCAGAGGATCCGGGCAGAGAAGGAGCGGGAACGCCAGAACAGACTGGCGGTGAGGTGGCCCCCCGCCCAGCCCAGCCCCCTCACCGGCCCCCACCCCAGCCCAGCCTGGCCCCCAGCCCGGCCTCCAGCCCGGCCCCGACCCCAGCCCAGCCTAGCCCCCCGCCGGCCCCCAGGCTCCCGGGCCTTCCCATTTCTGACATTCCCCTTGACACTGGCCTAGGAACCCAGGCCATCAGCCAAGCTCCCCCCGCCCTGCAGAAACCCTGCGAGAGGGCAGACTCGATGGGGACTGGGACCTTCCAGAAGGTTCCCAGCCCAAGCAGGTCCTCAACAGCCGCGCTGAGGTCTTGGTTGGGGAGGTCCTCGACAGCCGGTCTGAGGTCTTGGTTGGGGAGGTCCTCGACAGCCGCGCTGAGGTCTTGGTTGGGGAGGTCCTCGACAGCCGCGCTGAGGTCTTGGTTGGGGAGGGCCTCGACAGCCGCGCTGAGGTCTTGGTTGGGGAGGGCCTCGACAGCCGCGCTGAGGTCTTGGCTGGGGGTGGGGGTGTCCCTGCAGGAGGAGAAGGCACGGCGGGAGGAGGAAGACGCCAAGAGGAGGGCTGAGGACGATCTGAAGAAGAAAAAGGCGCTGTCCTCCATGGGGGCCAACTACAGCAGCTACCTGGCCAAGGTGAGTGCGGGCGCGGGGCCGAGCTGCCCACCGTGGCCTGGGCCGGCTCGACGCGCCCCTCGCATGTCCCCTCAGGCAGACCAGAAAAGAGGCAAGAAGCAGACGGCCCGGGAAACGAAGAAGAAGGTCCTGGCTGAGCGGAGGAAGCCCCTCAACATCGACCACCTCAGCGAGGACAAGCTCAGGTGAGGCCCTGCCGGGACTGGGGGCAGCGCCCGGACCCTCCTGCCGGGGCTGACCCGCCAGCCGCTCACCCGTGGCTGCCCCCCAGGGACAAGGCCAAGGAGCTCTGGGACACCCTGTACAAGCTGGAGACCGACAAGTTCGAGTATGGGGAGAAGCTGAAGCGCCAGAAATATGACGTGAGTGTTGTGTCCGTGGCCTCACCTGCTGGCGGGCACCCCGAGTCCCCGGACCCCGAGCAAGGCCCCTGCCCTGCGGGAGGCCCTGCCCACGTTGGCCTCATGTCAGCCCGGTGCTCAGGGCTGGCCGGGGGTGCAGTGGGGCAGAGCGCCTTTGTTCCGGGGCGGGGGTCTTAGAGACCTGGTGTCCTGAGCCCACCAGAGGGGCACTGAGTTCCTCTGGGGTCGGGGTTCTGCCTCATCCAGCCTCCTCTGCAAACCCAAGTTCCAGCCAGGCCAGCCCTGGGACTCAGAGCTGGGGAGGGGGCCTGGCCGGTGCCTCCCCCGCCCTGGGCTCACAGCTCAGGTCGGCAGCCCCGGGTAGACACCCTCCTTGCAGTCAGCACGGGCCTGGGTACGGAGCCTGATGATAGGCCCATGACAGACCCTTTCCTCCAGCCTCCGGTGTCCCCTGGGGAGGACCGCCCACTCTCAGGCCCCCTCTCCCGCTGGCCCCTGAGACAGAGGGTGTGGGTGACCAGTGCTGGCGGCTGGCGGAGTCCTGCCTCCTTCCCGGAGCCCAGGGCCCTTGGGTGGGTTGCCTGGTCCTCCTGCACTTCAATTTCCCCACCTCCCTCTGGGGAAAGACCCTCCCCCGGGGACCAGATGAGGGGGCACCGCGCTGTGTGCCAGTGCTCCCAGCTGGCTTGGAAATGGGCTTCAGAGGGCCCAGACTGGCCCCACTCGCGCTGGGCCGGGAGAGCAGGCCCTGACACTCGTGTGTGCGGTGGCTACCCGGGAGCTTGGAGAGCCGAGGGCCTTGGACCAGGCTGGTCCTGAGCATGCAGGGCACCGAAGCCTTGGCCGCCCACCCAGCCCCCTAACCATCTCGGTCTTTCTAGATCATGAACGTCCGGGCCAGAGTGGAGATGCTGGCCAAGTTGTAAGTCGCTGGGGCCCACCCTGGGCCAGGCTCTGGTGTTCATGCACGGTGGGCCTTGCGCTTGGCGGAAACCTGGGTCGTTGCGGGTGTCGGCGGCAGCGGGCACGGAGATCCCGGAGGACGTCCCTGGGTCCTCCCGCCCGCCTCCTCCCCCTTGCCTGCCACCTGGGGGCTTCCGAGGCTGACCTGCTGCCCTTCGTCGGCAGCAGAGGCTGGCCCTTGCCTCCCTAGCCTCCCCCAGGCGGTCAGCAGGAGGGGGCAGCCGGGCCGGGGAGCGAGATGGCCGCGGGGCTCTGAGCTCCAGCCACCAGGCGGGGGCTGTGCTTGCAAGCCCACCTCCGGCCCGTGCCCCTGCCCCACATCCTGCAGAGGCGGGCAGGTAAGTGGCCAGCTCTGGGGCTGCGGTGTGTCATGGCCCAGGTGTCCAGCTCAGGCCACCAAGAGTAAGTCAGAGGCACGAGTCTAAGCCCCTCCAGACCGGAGGAGCCGGGACAGTAAAAGCACTGAGGCCCGCCAGGGCCGCCGAGGGGCCCGCGGGCGGGAGGCCACCATGCAGCCTGGCCCCGTGCGAACGCACAGGTAAGTGCCCTGTGTTGTTTGCAGATCACCAACCTCAGGAGCCGCATCGACCAGGCCCAGAAGCAGTGAGTAGCCCTGCCTGCCCCATGCTCTGCGCCAGGCACGCAGCCCCACGGGGTCGGCTGCCACTGCCCCCAGGGGCCTGGAGATGTCAGCCTGTGCCAGTGGCAGGCGGCCCTCAGCAGAGCAGTAACAAGATTAACTGGCTGGGCCTTTGGGCCAGCATGCTGGGCCCTGAACCCCGGACCTGCAGCCTCCTGTCTCCCCCATCCCCAGAGCCCAGGAGGACGGGTGGGGAGAGCCAGCAGGAGGCCCCCAGGGTGGCCTTCAGGGTGACCTGCGCAGGGACTCAGCAGACCCTGCACAGCCTGGCATGAGACCCGTGGTCTGGGGTCAATGAGCCCGCTGGGTCCACGGGACCCTTTGCAGCAGCTGCCAGGAAGGGCTGGAGGGCGTGGGCCCAGGTGCCCCCTGCTGAGGTTCAGTGCCCGAGACTGGAGGCTGAGCTGGGGCTGCCCCGAGGGCTGCAGAGGGGGCTGGCAAAGGCTCACACCCTCTGCCCCGGGCTCTGTGGCGTGAGGCAGGGGTTCTTGCAGGTCACTTGGCTAGGTGTGTGTGTGAGCATGTGGCTTCTGCTGAGGGACATGGGCCGTGAGCAGTGCCAGGCCTTCCCCTGACGCCTTGGGAGCCGCAGGGCCCATTCCAGCCTGAAGCTGCCCAAGAAGAGTGCCAATGACCGCCCGCCTGCGGCCCGGCCCCCCGCCAGCTCCTGGCTGCCTGCTGCACACAGGGCTCAGACAGATGGGGTGGGCTCCTGAGGACCCCCATCGCCCGAGGTCCCACTCTCACCGGTGACTGAGGGGCTGAGATTCTAGAACAAGATGGAGGCCTCCCAGGTCCCAAGTCCGTCAGGCTGGTCTGCTGGCCTGGACTGAGGAACCAGAGCCGCCCGCTGCCCCTGCCCATCCTGGCCGGGGAGTGGGGGGCCCGGCTCTTTTCAGGCCAGAATTACTGGGAGGATGGCGGCTACCAGCAGGGACAGCTGCCCGGGCAGGCTCGGGTCTGCCTGACATAAGGCCCCGTGCCCCGAGTCCATCGGGTGGGGAAGGGAGGGAGAGGGGTCCAGCTCTTGCCAGCACCCCCTTAACCTCACTAACGCCCCCAGCACAAAGTCGCCCAGGCCCGGGTGGGCAGGCACAGGTGAGTCACTGCGGCTGGACCAGGGCTGGGGATGCCCCTGGGCTGCTAGGGCTGGGCCAGGCCAAGCTTCCAGGGTCTGGGGTCTGCTGGGGGCTGGGGAAGGGGTCAGCTAGGGTCCCAGATGCCCTCATGCTCAAGACCAACTTGCTTCCCATTTACAGCAGCAAGAAGGCCGGGACCACCCCCAAGGGCAAAGTCGGCGGGCGCTGGAAGTAGAGCGGCCGAGGAGGTTCCCAGAGGCAGAGACCCTCAGCCCGGGGGGTTCACACAGCGGCGTCCGGCCCCAAGGGGCCCCCTGCGTCTCTGTCCTCACTGTGTCCATGCTCTGGGGCCTGTGAATAAAGCGAGCAGGCTCCCCTCCACCGCGTGTGTGCTGGCTCATCAGTGGGGCCCGTGGGTGGGCAGGGTGTCGCAGGGGCTGCTCTGCAGCTTGGGGACCCAAGAGACCCAGGTGCTGACCTCGGGTTCGGCTCAGGAGACCCCCGGCTGTGGTCGTCTACGCCCCAGAGAGCCCCAGGTGCCCACTGGCTCTGCCAGCGGCTACCGCTTGTGTCTGCGGACCATCACCCCGTCCCCACCCTGCGTGCGAGCCCACTCTGCTGGCCCCCGCCCCCCCCCTCGGATCTGCTCTGAAGCCAGTTTGGGGCAGCAGAGCTTGGCTTTTGCAGAGTGTCCGGAAGGCAGGCCTGGGGCACAAACGTCCCCCAGAAACAGGGCAGAAGGGAGCCTGCAGCAGAGGACGTGCACGCGGCCCCAGGGAGGGGGGAGAGCACGTCTCAGGGAACAGTCGTGGCAACACAGACCGTTCTTTCTATGTTATATGGGAACAGAGTGCTCCCTGTGTAAGACTGAAAGGCCTGACCAAGTAGAATTACGGAAAATATAAATCACAAAAATTGGATCAAGACATAGAGCCTTGCTCAGCCAAGTATTCACGGAGGAAGCTGCCGAGCCTGGATGGCCCCCCGGGAGGGCTCTGCAGAGCAGAGGGAAGTGGGGAGTATCCTGGCTCAGGCTGCTGCGGGGCGCCAGGCCCCTGACAATGAGCTCGCCCACCCGGATTGTACGTGACCATACACAGTGTGCCGCCCCCCCCTCGACACACACACACACACACGTCCACAGGCCCTCGGTCACCCCACCCCCACACGCCAGGGCTACTTGCAGTCGATGTGAATACCCTGCGCCTGGCCACTGTGCCCTCCTGCAGCGGGGGCCGCGAGGGCGAGCACCTCCATGTGAGAAACAGTGGGGTCCCCCGAGCCCAGCACCGTCCCTTCACGTCGCACAGGAACACCCTGGGGAAGGCAGTCAGCACACGGGGGCGGGAGGTTCAGCTCACAGAATCGTGCAGGTTCAGAACAACATGAACTGAGTCGCAGATGGTGGGACCGCTGGGGAGGAATAAGTCGGGGCCGGGAGCGGGAGAGTTTCAAGCACGTCTCGGGGTCAGGAAGTCAGGAAGATGGAAGGCTTGGAGGTGGGTGTGAGAGCTCCGAACAGAAGAATTAGGCCTGAGTGATGGACGCTGATGGGCCACCGTCCCTCTGAAGGACAGTGTGCACGGGAAACATGGCAGGCGTAGGCTATAGACGAGGCTTTGCAGCAGCTTCAGGCTCTAAGGGATGTCTCAGCGAGCAGCCAGCCCTCTGCAGCCCAGTCGGAACCGATGGCTGGCAGCTTATGAGCGTAGGTTTAGAAATGCAAAAATGCACTCTGAATGGTTGATGGATCCCAGAGGAGATGGGGAAGATACTTAGGAAGCACCTTAGAGCTCCATCACAGAACAGATCCCTGCTGACTGGGGACCTACAGCGAGATGTCAGGCCCGCCCACTTCCGTTAGAAAAAGGAGGGGAAGAGCCGTGTCTGCAGTAAAAGTTCAATGGCTTCCCAGGTGGCTCAAATGGCACGGAACACGTTCACAACGCAGGAGACCTGGGTTTGATCCCTGGGTTGGGAAGATCCCCTGGAGAAGGGACCAGCAACCCACTCCAGTGTTCTTGCCTGGAGAATTCCATGAACAGAGGAACCTGGCGGGCCACAGTCCATGGGGTCGCAGAGTCAGACACGACTGAGCGACTAACACCGAAATGTCACCGTCGAGAAGTTAGCAAAGGAACGAGACACAAAACCCGAGAAGAAGAGAAGCCTGGGCGTGAGTACGGAAGACAGGAGACAGCCTGATAGAGGAGATTAGCGGGGAAAGTCAGCAAAGCAAAAGACTGGTTCTTCTGAAGGAGACTGATAGAACGTCTGCAATGGAAACCAAGAAGACCAGGTAGGAAGGAGAGAAGGCCCAAACCACACTGGAATGGAGAGAAGGCACACGGCAAAGGTGGCAGAGACGAGTCTATGATGCCTTTTCTATGACACAATATTTGAAAATGAGATAAAATGGTCAGTTTCCAGGGGAAACTTATTTCACTGAAGCTTGAAACTTGAATAGGCTGATTTCACATTAAAAATGTTGAACCAGTGATGAAATCCCTCTCCACCAAAAGCATTTGAAAGCTACACCACGACCAAGGGAGAATCCCCTCCAATGCAAACGTAATTTCATACTAGAAAACTGAGCAATGTAATAATCTATGACACACAAACATAAGCAGTCCAAAGGCTGGGAAAAACCTGGATGATACAGCGCATGGTTCACGGTTTCTTAGTCAACCTAGAAGGCAATTTCCTTACCTTGAGGAAGGCGTCTTCCAAAATCCTACAGCAAATCATCCTAATAGTGAACGCTTGGAAGATCACCTTGAAGATCAAGAGTAAGGCAGGAATGTCAGCTTCCTTATTTTCTTGCCTACTAATCCCTGGAAAGAAATGGTCGTTCATCACAATCAGATAACTGTCTATAAAGAAAACCAAGGAAAACTGCTATTTTAAGTTGTGGGTGTGACTGGTGATGGAGGTAAAGTCCGATGCTGTAAAGAGCAATATTGCTCAGGAACCTGGAATGTTGGGTCCATGAATCAAGGTAAATTGGAAGTGGTCACACAGGAGATGACAAGAGTGAACATTGACATTTTAGGAATCAGTGAACTAAAATGGTCTGGGATGGGTGAATTTAATTTAGACGACCATTATATCTACTACTGTGGGCAAGAATCCCTTAGAAGAAACGGGGTAGCCCTCGTGGTCAACAAAAGAGTCCAAAATGCAGTACCTGGGTGCAGCCCCCAAAATGACAGCACGATCTCTGTTCATTTCCAAAGCAAACCATTCAATATCAGAGTAGTCCAAGTCTATGCCCCAGCCACCAACGCTGAAGAAGCTGAACTTGAACCGTTCTATGAAGACATAGAAGACCTTCTAGAACTGACACCAAGAAAAGATGTCCCTTTCATCATAGGAAATCAAGAGATACCTGGAGTAACAAGCAAGTTTGACCTTGGAGTACAGAATGAAGCAGGGCAAAGGCTAACAGAGTTTTGCCAACAGAATGTACTGGTCATGTCAAACACCCCTTTCCAACAACACAAGAGGAGACTCTACACATGGACATCACCAGATGGTCAACACCAAAATCACATTGATTTTATTCTTTGCAACCGAAGATGGAGGAGCTCTACACAATCAGCAGAAATAAGACTGGAAGCTGACTGTGGCTCATTTCAGATCATGAACTCCTTATGCAAAATCCAGACTTAAACTGAAGAAAGTAGGGAAAACCTCTAGGCCATTCAGGTGTGACCTAAATCGAATCCCTTATCATTATAGAATGGAAGAGACAGACAGATTCAATTATCAGATTAGATCTCATAGAGCGCCTGAAGAACTGTGGACGGAGGTCTGTGACATTATACAGCAGGCGGTGACCAAAGCCATGCCCAAGAAAAAGAAATGCAAAAAGGCACAACGGTTGTCTGAGGAGGCCTTACAAATAGTTGAAAAAAGAAGAGAAGTGAAAGGCAAAGGAACCCTGAATGCACAGTTCCAAAGTATAGCAAGGAGAGATACGAAGCCTTCCTAAGTAATCATTGCGAAGAGATAGAGGAAAACAGTACCATGAGAAAGACTAGAGAGCTCTTCAAGAAAATGCCAAGAGATGCCAAGGAAACGCTGCATGCAGAGACGGGCTCCATAAAGGACAGAAATGGTGTGGACCTGACGGAAGCAGACTGAGAAGAGGTGGCGAGAATGCAAAGAAGTCCTATACGGGAAAGATCCTCACGACCCAGATAACCACGATGGTGTGATCACTCACCTAGAGCCAGACATCCTGCAGTGTGAAGTCAAGTGGGCCTTAGGAAGCATCACTATGAACAAAGCTAGGGGAGGTGATGGAATTCCAGTTGAGCAATTTCAAATCCTAAAAGATGATGCTGTGAAAGTGCTGCACTCAATATGCCAGCAAATTTGGAAAACTCAGCAGTGGCCACAAGACTGGAAAAGGTCAGTTTTCTTTCCAATCCCAAAGAAAGGCAATGCCAAAGAATGCTCAAACTACTGCACAATTGCACTCATCTCACATGCTAGCAAAGTAATGCTCAAAATTCTCCAAGCCAGGCTTCAACAGTATGTGAATCGTGAATTTCCAGATGTTCAAGCTGGATTTAAGGGAAAAAAAGTCAGAGGAACCGGAAATCAAATTGACAACATCCGTTGGATCATAGAAAAAGCAAGAGAGTGCCAGAAAGACATCTACTTCTGCTTCATTGACTACACTAAAGCCTTTGACTGTGTGGATCACACAAATTGTGGAAAATACTTCAAGAGATGGGAATACCAACAACCTCACCTGCCTCCTGAGGTCAAGAAGCAACAGCTAGAACTGGACATAGAACAACAGACTGGTTCCAAATAGGAAAAGGAGTGTGTCAAGGCTGTGTATTGTCACCCTGCTTATTTAACTTCTATGCAGAGTACATCATGAGAAATGCCTGGCTGGAAGAAGCACAAGCTGGAATCAGGATTGCAGGAAGAAATACCAATAACCTCAGATATGCAGATGACACCACCCTTATGGCAGAAAGCGAAGAGGAACCAAAGAGCCTCTTGATGAAGGTGAAAGAGGAGAGTGAAAAAGCTGGCTCAAAATTCAACATTCAGGAAGCGAAGATCACGGCCTCTGGTCCCATCGCTTCATCGCAAATAGATGGGGAAACAAAGGAAACGGTAACAGACTTTAATTTTTTGGGCTCCAAAATCACTGAATATGGTGACTGTAACCATGAAATAAATATAAAGACACTTGCTCCTTGGAAGGAAAGTTATGACAAACCTAGACAGCATGATAAAAAGTAGAGTCATTACTTTGCCGACAAAGGTCCATATAGTCAAAGCTACGGTTTTTTCAGTAGTCGTGTATGGATGTGCTATTTGGGCCATAAAGAAGACTGAACACTGAAGAACTGACGCTTTTGAACTGTGGCGTTGGAGGAGACTCTTGACAGTCGCTTGGACTGAAAGACCAAACTAGTCAATCCTGAAGGGAATCAATCCTTAATATTCATTAGATGGACTGATGCTGAAGATGAAGCTCCAATACTTTGGCCACCTAATGTGAAGAACTGACTCATTGGAAAAGACCCCGATGCTGGGAAAGATTGAAGGCAGGAGAAGGGGACGACAGAAGATAGATGCTTGGATGGCATCACTGATTCAACGGACATGAGTTTGAGCAAGCTCTGGGAGTTGGTGAAGGACAGGGAGCCTGGTGTGCTACAGTCCATGGGGTCGCAAAGAGTTGGACACAAATGCGTGACTGAGCAACAGCAAGTTTTAGAATTTAGGGTTAGGATGTGTGTCAGTGAGCACAGGAGAGAAAAATTGAAAGTTATTACCAGGAGGCAAGGTTCCCAGATGTCATTTAGAACAGAAATGGAAGAAACACCATAAGAATAAATCTAACAAAAGGCACACGAGATAGAGGGGTAATAAAACCCTTTGTTGGAAAGTATTGCAGATGGTCAGCTTCCCTGGAAAGATCACCCCTGCTCAACGAGAGGGAGATGCAGTATCTTTAAAATGTTCATTATCCCTAAAGTACTCTGTGAATTCAGGGCAACTCACCCACATTCCAATATGGATCCCCAGATAAACTGACATTAATTCTAAAATTCCTGTGGAAGGAAATAGGGCCTGGCTATCAGAAGACTGAGGTGGGGGAATCTTTCCTACCAGCCACCCTTCCATGTAGAGCTGGGTCCTCTAAGCCGGTGGACTGGGTGTTCCTCGATGGACGCAGAAGTGTGGAGTCCCCGACGCGGGAAAACCTGACTGGGGGGCAGGTGTGGTAGCAGAAGGAACAGGGATGGGGTGGGCTGTGTGAGCTGAAGCAGGAAGCCGCAACAGGCGATCTGTGAGTTTCAGTTTATGTGGGGTTTACTAAGGACTGGGAGGTCCACCCAGTCCATTCTGAAGGAGATCAGCCCTGTGTTCTTTGGAAGGAATGATGCTAAAGCTGAAGCTCCAGTACTTTGGCCACCTCATGCGAAGAGTTGACTCATTGGAAAAGACTCTGATGCTGGGAGGGATTGGGGGCAGGAGGAGAAGGGGACGACCCAGGATGAGATGGCTGGATGGCATCACAGACTCGATGGACGTGAGTCTGAGTGAACTCCGGGAGTTGGTGATGGACAGGCAGGCCTGGCGTGCTGCGATTCATGGGGTTGCAAACAGTCGGACACGACTGAGCGACTGAACTGAACTGAACTGAAGGACTGGGCGCCCACGTGGCTCAGCGGTAAAGACTCAGGCTGACATTGCAGGAGACGTGTGTTGGATCCCTGGGTCGGGAAGATCCCCTGGAGTAGAAATGGCAACCCCCTCCAGTATTCTTGCCTGGGAAATCCCAGGGGTGGAGGAGCCTTGCGGGCTACAGTCCGAGGGGCTGAGAGTCGGACATGACTGAACGTGCACACACCGCGCACCGAAGGACGAGAGCTCGAGAAGCAGTCTCGTGGCGCTCTGAGGAGCTGGTCCCAGGAGCTGGGGGCCGGCGATCAGTATGGCCGTGATTTTGTCGAGGAGTCCCTGCAGCTTCTGTCTTGGCAGACTGTTGCTGAAGGTCACGGGGACCAGGCGTCTGAGTTAATGATTTCAGTACTTCTCCAAGTATGAGGAGACGCAAGAATCCGGGTTCATAAATTTTCTCCTGAAAATGTCTAACTAACTGAGGGCCTGTTCTGCCCGTTTCCCCAGAGCACGGAGTGTCTCGTTCCTGGTGTCTGCGTTGAATTCCTTCCAGGGTGTGTTGTAGGTGGGACTGGGTGGTGGGCAACATTCTTCTCAGCTGAGACAGCTGCACACCCAGTGGAAGCAAAGCAAAGTACCAGCGCTGCCCTCCCTCGCGGTGGTTTGCACTCGGCACTACATCGCGCCCGACTCTCTGCGACCCCGTGGACCTCAGCACGCCAGGCTCCCCGGTCCCTCACCGTCTCCCAGAGTTTGCTCAAAGTCATGTCCACCGGGCCAGTGATGCCCAACCAACCATCTCATCCTCTGTCGCCCCCTTCTCCTTCTGCCCTCAGTCTTTCCCAGCGTCAGGGACTTTTCCGGTGAGTTGGCTCTTCTCATCAGGTGGCCAGAGTCCTGGAGCCTCAACATCAGTCCTTCCAATGAATATTTCGGACTGGTTTCCTTCAGGATTGACGGGCTTCAATCCTGGTCACTGAAAGCTCTACGTCTAATAAATAAGACATTTGAACTTTTAAGAAAAAAGTATAGGAGAAGCATCAGAAAGCTCAACTGTCAAGGAAAATGTCTCAAACAGGCACAAACTCCACAAACCATAAGACAAAGAGCAATGCATTCAGCAAGAGTAAGGTTTAAAAAAGTAAAACTTCTCTGCATTTAAAGATACCACAAGTGAAAACCCAAGGCATCTCTTGGGAGGAGGTATTTGTAACACACACATCAGTGGTGAAGAATTAGTGTTCAGTGTATACCGTAGGCCTTCTGCCTCTGGATTTAACCTGCCTCAGACTGAAAATACTCAGGAAAGAACATTCCAGGAAGTTCTCGAAAGCAAAGTCTGCACCTGCTGCGTGTCAGCAACTATCCATGCGCTATTTACTTCGCACTGTTCACAGCCAGTCACACACACATACATTGTGTTGCTGTTGTTGCCGTGGTTCGGTCACTAAGCCGTGTCTGACACTTTGCAACGCCATGGACTGTAGCCTGCCAGGCTCCTGTGTCCATGGGATTTCCCAGGCGAGAATGCTGGAGCGGGCTGCCATTTCCTTCTCCAGGGGATCTTCTCTCCCATGGGTTCAATCCTGTGTCTTGCACATCTCCAGCCCTGGCAGGGGGTTCCTTTTCCACTGAGCCACCAGGAAGCCCTTCTCATTGTATTCCGTATTATAAATAATGTAGAGACGACCTGAAGAACATGGGGGCATGTAGGTAGGGTATGTGTAGACGTATCACTGTTTTATATAAGGGACTTAACCATCCCCGGATTTTGAGATCTGTGGGGTCTCAGATCCAATCCCCCTCAGACACCGAGGACCGCCCTGCAAGAACTTGAGGGCACCGTCAGGAAGGCAAGCAACTGCACAGAAAAGTGGGCCAAACGGAGTAGTCAGCCACAGAAAAGAGACCCTTAGTGATCACAGCAAGTGGGAAATCAAATACAGATGAGCAGAGATGTCAGCTCAGACCAACGAGACGAGCAGATGCCAGGGAGGGGAAGGGACAGATGAGGCCCGTCAGGGCAGAGGGAGTGGTGGACGGACAGAGGCTCCTCTAACGTGATACCTGACGGAGGCGAAGGTCAGCACCGGCTGCAGACGAGCCGGGACGAAAAATCAGTGCACACAGAGCACTCTGTCTCCGCGTCACACCTGCTGATGACTTAGGGTGACAGAAATATGCGCGCAATCTGCCACGGGCACGGAAAGGAATCCTGAGCCGAACGGAGGACTATAGCCCGGAAGGCAGCCTCTCGGACGACGCTGACGGACCGCTGCCTGGAAGCGTGTTTTTCAGCCCCGTTTTATGTCTTCTCAGAACAGAGAACATCAAACAAGTCAGGGGTACATTCCTTCAAGGTTTCGAGGAAAAACAGACCAGCATGTACACGGTGAGTCAGGATGGCCTCGGCGCCTGGGAAGGCGGTCTTATCATCAAAGGAGCGCCCGCGTTGGCATCCCAGGAAAGGAAGTGTTTGTCTTTATCTGTAACATGGACATTCTTTACCTCTGGTCAATACGCCCTTTTCTTGAATGATTAAAGCAGATGCAGAAGGCCTGGGGGGTAGGCCACAAACAGGCCATTTTGACTGAGCATCAAGTTTAAACTGAATCGCGTATAAGCCGGAAAAATTTCCCCCAACCCTGAATATGCCAAAATTACTTTCGTTATTTCTCTCCTTAGAAAGCATCAGTAACCAAAATATTTGTCCCTTGACGGCAGGAGGCTCACTGTCCACCCTGGGTCCATCCTGCCCCTTGCATTAGGCCTCCTTTGTTCGTTTGCATGAGTGTAGAGATTTGCTTAGCTATCCACGTAGGGTGGACACTAATCAGACTCAGTAAACAAGCAAAGAGTCCCGCTAATGGGGAAACATCTCACAGGCGATGCATTTTATCAGCCACACTGAACGGTCGTATAAACATTAAGCAGTGGACTTGTGTTATGATCGGATTGACAGGAAAAGACTGATAAACACATGTTATGAAAATAATAATTATCTGTAAAGCAGACTGGGAAAACATTGCTCATGCCTGCAGAGAGCCAGCTAAGCAGCTCATTTGAGGGGTCAGTGTTTGTTCCATCTTGGGAAATTCCTTCTAGGCGAGTCTCAGCCGCTCCGGAGGCAAACGTAACAAGAAGTTTTCGCCGTAGCAGAGCATCCAAGGCAGCCCTGTTATCTAATGTGACCCGGGCGAGGGAGTGGAAGGATGTCTGCTTTGCCTCAGTGCTTTCTGCAGCCTCCTCAGCTATTTGACCAGTGGTGCCTGATGGGTTTCTGACCATCTGTTGACACACATTCCTGTGCTAGGAATTCGTTTTTCTAAGGGACTTTGCCACCAGTGTCTTGGTACCCTGCTGACACAGATCTCTTGACTCTCTGATGGGGAGAGAAAGGAGGATCGTTTACTTCCTTGTGTATTGACAATGGGGAAACTTAATAAGCCAGCAACCATAAATCTGTTTGCCAGCTGTTGAGATGTTTATGTGCCCATCCTTGGCAAGGTGGATCATTTCCAACACCACACGTGAAACAGAAACCTGGGGAATGAGCGTGATTCCTCCCCGAGAGCCCTCATTGATAGCCTCATTAATTGGGAGTTTTGTTAACATGGTGTTAAACCATGGGTCATTTCCTCGGCAATCTTTCCAGAAGCCATCTGTAATGGTGTTTGACAGGAGGAGTTGCTGGCTCCATTTACTTGTGTTTTCCTCTTGACAACATTTGTTAATTAAGAAAGGGTCAGAGTGGGGCTGGGGGTGTCCTAGGGAAGTTGTGCTTGGTCTCTTCAGAACAGAGGGAGATATTAGACGAGAGGAGGACGTGTTCATATGCTGAAGAATTTGAACCTGCAAGGTCAGGCCAGAGGGAGGTTTGTCTAGCTGAGTGGTTATCTTAGGAACATCTGAAATGTCAGTGATGGCTGCTATGAGGGGCCTACATCAATCTTGCGCTGACCGAGGAATTCGATGACAGGTCCGATGGTCAGTTACTCTGCTCGCCCTAGGGGCACTTTGTGACAACTTTACCAAAGAATTTTCTTTCCGTCCTGAACACTGGGGCAAAAGTATCGCTGGAACAATAACTTTCTCCTTTGCTAGGGAGACAGACATCTGTGTGGCCGTTCAGCAGGACTAGCAGGGTGGGTCTTGCTGGCCTGGCCCGGATTCCTGGGCCAGCTGTCCCCGCTGCAGTCTTACGCTCCTGTCCTGGTGGCTGTTTCCAGGTGAGTTCGAGGCCGACAGTCCTCTCTGCGGACCAGCCTGATGCAGAGGCCTTTGCAACGCGGGAAATGCGAGCTCAGGAGTCAGTTCCCTTGAGTCTCGCTGTGTGTGAGCGAGTGAAGAGTGCAGACGAGGGTCCCCCCATCCAGGTTGGAGAGAAAGTCCTTCACGACCTCCTGGGTGCAGGGTATGCGGTGTCTGACCTTCATCCAAAGTTAATTGGCTGCGATTAGCCTCAGAAAGCAGCGTAGAACATCCTTTTAATAATTTACTCAAACTCTACAATAATGTGACACCGTAACAAGGGGTCATTTAGGAAGTGAGTTTTCAGCAGAAAATACCAAACCTCAAATACAACAGCACCAGAACTTAATATCCACAAAGGTATACTGTTAAACATATTTTGTCTCTCTAAAATCACCCTTCTTTCCATCAAGCATAGGCAGATTAAGACTGTTTGCAAAAATAAGTCTGGTTTCAAGAAACTTGGCCTGATTATTTACCTAAGGTTCATTGGGCACACAGGCTCTTTCTTTTCTATTGAGGTACAGTTGATTTTCAATTTTACATTAGTTTCGGGTATGTACCAGTGATTCATCATCTTCATAGATTATACTCCATTCGCAGTGACCACAAAACAGCGGCTGTATTTCCCTGCGCTGTGCAGTATAACCTTGTTGGTTATCTGCTTTGCACTTTTTTTTTTTTCCCACTGCACTGTACAGCAAGCGGGTTCTCAGTTCCCTGACCAGGGCCAGGCCTGGGTGCCCTGCACGAGCAGCATGGAGCCTCAGCTCCTGGACTACCGGGGAACCCTGACGACTCACTGCATTCTCAGCAGTCTGTGCCTCTGAACCCCACGCTTCCATCTTGCTCCTTCCCCTTCCTTCTTCCCACTGAAAACCACCAATTAGTTCTTTCTATCTGTGAATCTGTTTCTGCTTTGTGATGTGCGGTCATTTGCTTTATTTTTAGGTCCTGCATAAAAATGATAGCATAGACCATTTGTCTTTGTCTGACTTATTTCATCAACCATGATAGTCTCTTGGTCACTCCACATTGCTGAAAAATGGCAGGAGTTCATTTTTATGGCTGAGTAACATTCCACGGGGGCTGCCCTATGGCTCAGTGGTAAATAATCCACCTGCTGATGTAGGAGAGGTGGGTTCAATCCTTGGGTCAGGAAGAGCCCGCGGGAGAAGGAAATGGTAGCCCACTGCAGGGTTCTTGCTTGGGAAACCCCTTGGAACGAGAAGCCTGGCAGGCTACAGTCTACGGGGTCACGAAAGAGTTGGACACGACTTAGCAACTGAACAACAACAGTAAAACATTCCATTGTGTATATTATGTAGAGAGAACATACATACACAGCTCATCTTCTTCAGACACTCACCCGTTGGTGAGCACTTGGGTAGCTCTCATATTGTAAACAAGGCTGTTACGAACGCTGGGGTGCACATGTCTCTTCAATTTCGCGCCTTCACATTCTTTGGACATATACCCAGAAGCGGAACTGCCAAATCACATGCAAGCTCTATTTTCAGTTTTTAGGGGCCTCCATACTGTTCTCCATAGCGGCTGTACCAACTGACACTTCCACCAGCCAGGCCTCTCTTTTTGCCATGTCCTTGCCAACCACTGTCACTGGGGGTCTTTCTGACGATGGCCACGGTGACGGGAGTGAGGCGGCGTCTCACCGCGGGTCTGACTTATGCTTCTCTGGTGACTGGTGACATGAGCACTGTTTCATGTGCTGTTTGCCGACAGTGCATCTTCTTTGGGGTTAAAGTGAAAGGCGCTCAGTCACGTCTGACTCTGCGACCCCATGGACTATACAGTCCATAGAATTCTCCAGGCCAGGATACTGGAGTGGGGAGCTGTTCCCTTCTCCAGGGGATCTTCCCAACCCAGGGATCGAACCCCAGCTCTCTCAAATTGCAGGAGGATTCTTTAGCAGCTGAACCACCAGGGAAGCCCTCTTTGGGGTTATGGGCACTTTCAAATTTGGCTGTGTTGCAACTAACTCACAAAGAATCTCAAATTGGACTTTTCAAAGGCCTCCCGTGGCCAGGAAAGCTAGGCTATCAGACTGCCAGAAGCACCTATAGGTCTGGGTGGATTCCTGTCTTCTCAAGGTCCAGAGTGTTTTGAGGTTGCTGTGCCTGCCAGGAAGTGGCCGTCCTTATTCACCTGGAAAGGCTGCTGGACACTCGAGAGTTTCCTGATGCTGAAGGGATCAGGTAGAGAGAAGAGATAAATGCTTCAGTTCTGTTTACAAAGGTGGTAATTTACAAAATTGCTTCCAGTCATAATAAGCTTAAGGGGAAAGGCTCTTTTACATCTGGAAAACAAAGATTAAAAGCCAGGAACATGTCAAACAAAAAGTCATAAAAATTGCAATCATACTTATCAGGTCACTCAGTGCCATGTAATTAGTTTTTGTCCAGTTCGAGTCCAGGTTCTCCGTTAGCTTTGTTGACCTTGCCTGATGACTGAGGGTGATAGGAATACAGATAATTTCAAGAAGTTTGTGAGGTTTTTTTTTGTTTGTTTTTAAGACTCGTATGATTTGCCCAGTGAAGTGGGTGCCTTGATTACTGGAGATTGTGGAAGGGAAAGGCCAAGTGGAGCACACATTCTTAAACTGTTTCTTTGTCGTCGTGAGGCCATAAGCCTTGCATCAAGGGAAGGCTTTACTCCATCAAATAAAAAATAGGGTTTGTCAGGGAGACGGGAGGAAGCAGGCGGCAGTCTTGGGTTTCCCACAGCCCCGATTGTTCAGTTAATTTACAGCCGTTGTTTACCCATCTTAATTTCTCTGATTTAGGAGCAGGCTATTGCCGTTTTACAAGGCCATCAGGGTGGGAACCGTCTGACGGTGCGGGATGAATTTTGTGGGTGCAGAGCGGACTTTGTCTGCGTGCGCCGTAAACTTTACAGACCCTGTTTAACCCTAATTCTTGGGTTCAGCCCCTTCAGTGGGAGCCTCAGTTTTTATGTCGGATAACATTTTATGTCAGGACACACAAGGCTTCCAGGAATTTCATGTAATTTCTGGAACACATAATGTATAATATATTTATACAGACATAACATAAAGAAGGCTTAATGTTGTTTTTTGTTTGATAATATTTCCCATGTAATTTAACATCCTAAATAAGCCTAATTAGTTTGATAGCTTTATTTTTTAAATTTATTTGTCTTTAATTAAAGGATATTTGCTTTACAATATTGTACTGCTTCCTGCCACACAAAAACCTCTCTTTAAAAATCTTCAGGACAACATCACACTCTTTGCCCTTAACTTATTTCCATTTTTCAACCTTATTTTACTGAAAACATGCATCTTACTATTTTCCTTCCCAGCTTCCTCCCTGTTTGCTGAAATGTCTCCCTTTTTAAAGTTGCTTTTTAAAATTTTATTTATTTTTAACTGGGGGGTGATTGCTTTACAACGCTGTGCTGGTCTCTGCCACACATCGACATGAACCGGCCACGGGTACACGTGCGTCCCCTCCCTCCCCCCTCCCCACCTCCCACCCCTCCAGGTTGTCCCGGAGCACCGGGCCTGAGCTCCCGCGGTCTGTCTCACACACGGTGGTGTTCACGTCTCCAGGCTGCTCCGTCCGTGCGTCCCGCCCTCGCGTCCTCTGGGCCCACAAGTCTGCCCTCTACGTCTGCATCTCCGCTGCTGCCTGAGAAGGGGTTCATCAGCACCGTCCTTCTGGACTCCGCGTACACGCGTTAATATACGATAGTTGCTTTTCTCCTGGCTTACTTCACTCTGTATAATAGGCTCTCGGTTCGCCCACCTCATTAGAACCGACTCCAGTGTGTCCATCTGTACAGCTGAGTAGTATCCCATCGTGTACACGTAGCAGAGCTTCTTCGTCCATTCAGCTGCCGATGGGCAAAGAGGTCGCAGTAGCTTTAATTGCGTATATACTATAATTTGTAGCCCTTAAAAACACCTGAATCTTTAGCAAAAATCAAGAAGCAAGCAACTGTGAACTGTTTGTCATCTCAGCATCTCCTGGTGGGCAAACTTGTAAACCTATCCTGTAACCTCTAGAAACGTCCATTCCCCCTCAGCACGATTTATCTTCTCAATGTGGTATAAGACATGTGTCCAGGAAACCCAAACAGCTTTAGTCTCTCTGTTAAGAAGATACAGTAGGTAAACTTGGACTTGCTTAGCAAGTTTGTTTTAGTATTTTATCTCCATTGGAAGTGATCTGGCTATGTACTGAATTCCCGTCATTTAATTTAATTTAGCAAAACTAAAGTTTCAAATTACCAAAATCTGGAGAAACTGTTTTTAAGTAGACATACCACAAAACACAATGATCCTTTTTTCTCGATTTTTTTTAATTTCTAAATTTTTGGTTGCACCCCACAGCACATGGGATGTTACTTCCCTGAGCAGGGATCAAACCCACACCGCCTCCAATGGAGGCGCAGAGTCCTAAGCACTGGACCGCCAGGGGAGTCCCTCGGTCTTTTGAAATGAAGTGTGGCTGATCTACAATGTTACACCAATCTCTGCTGCACAGCAGACTGACTCAGTTATTCACACACACAGAAATCCTTCTTTACTATGCTTTTTCATAACGGTTTATCACAGGATATTGAATATAGCCCCCTGTGCTAGACAGCAGGGCCTTGCTGTTTATCCATTCTCTGTATAATAGTCTTCATCTGCTAACCCCAAACTCCCCTCCACCCCTCCTCCACCTCCCTCCCCCTCGGCAACCAGCAGTCTGTTCTCTTAATTATACTTAATGTCGATGGCCCTAAGGACATGCCTGTGGTAATCAAACCCACAACTTACATTTATCTTAATTTATTGAAGATCAATCCTATCTCACATGATTCCTTCTAAAACCTTAGTTTTTTGTTACATTTAGAAATATTTACACGTTATATGTAAAGTATAAGCACTTGTGCGTGTGTGTATGTTCAGTTCAGGCGCTCTTCGTGACCCCGAGGACTGTAGCCCGCCAGGCTCCTCAGTTCTTGGGATTCTCCAGGCAAGAACACTGGAGCGGGTAGCCTTTCCCTTCTCCAGAGGATCTTCCCAACCTGGGGATCAAGCCCAGGTCGCCTGCATCGCAGGCAGATTCTTCACTGTCTGAACCACCAGCGGAGTCTATACTGCCAGTCAACTAAACAGAGCTCTTTCACAAATTAATTTCGGTGATATTAACCACAAGTAACAAAGAACCCTATTTATAAGTATACAAAGATGTACATATATCCAGATAGACACAGACAAAGATCTCATAGTTTTCCTGATTCAATTTTAAAAGTTTCCCCTTATTTTTTTTCAGTTTTAGGTTCTTCTAGCACAGAGTCGGACACGACTGAAGTGACTTAGCAGCAGCAGCTGAGCCAAGGCTATAGTCACAAGCAAGGGGGGTTGTGCTTGCATATCAAGGGCGTGATAAGAGCTCTAACACCAAGCTTCCGCCCGGGAGCACTTCTGTTCTCTCAGGGTCAGAATCTTGAGAGAGGGATGTTTTACAGAGCTAGCCTTCTTTAACTATAAGGGCAAAAAAAGAAAAAATCCATTTTGAAATGTCCAAAGAGTCCCCATCCAGGCCATTTTAGGGCCGGACAAGGCCTTGCAAGGACGGGGTTGATTCCAGGTGTAGAAGCCAGCCACGGCCCCTGCGGGCACTGCCCATCTGACGGGAGCTGGTAGGCTGTAAAAACACAATTCCCCACTTCTGTTTTAAAGTTCCATTTTACTACAAAATGGGCCTCCCTGGTGGCTCAGATGGTAAAGCATCTGCCTGCAATGAGGGAGATGCGGTTCGGATCCGTGGGTCAGGAAGACCCCCTGGAGAAGGGCATGGCTACCCACTCCAGTGTTCTTGCCTGGAGACTGCTAGGGACAGAGGAGAATGCTAGGGACAGTGGAGAATGCTAGGGACAGAGGAGCCTGGTGGGCCGCAGTCCATGGGGCCGCAAAGAGCCGGACACGACCTTGGGGACGAAGTGCACACCCAGCGCGCCCGCGCGGCCTCCGCACCCGGGAAGGGCGACCTGTTGAAGGAGGAACGGCACTGGTGTCCGGGAAGGGAGGTGCTTCATCTTTATTTTAACACAGACACGTTTTCCTTCTGGTCAGGACACCCTGTCCTTGACAGATCAAAACAGACGTCGAGTGGACGTCTGATAGGCCACCGACAGGCTGCTTTCCTTAGCATAAAAGTCAAGCTAAATCAGAGTGAGCGCCTTGCACCCTAGACGTGAACATTTCTCCCACTATTTTTCAAGTTAAAATGGTACCTGGAAACAGAAACCTGGTGAGCCTCATCTGAAGCTGGTGAGCAGTCTCAGCAGCGTCAAGAGTGAGCGCCTCGGGCCTCGGGCACCTGGCCGTGAAGAGCCCAGGGGCCCCAGCGCCACTGAAGCCGTATTCTGGCCCCAAAGTTCAGCCTGGGTCTGACCGTGAAGAAACTGTCCAACCAACTTGATTGTGAGATCCTCTTCAAGAAAACTCGCCCAGACTCTTCACGGCCGTCACCGATCCTTCAAAGCAAGAAAGAACGAGTGAAGGACAAGGCCCTACTGTGTAGCACAGGGGGCTGCATTCAATATCCTGTGATAAACGTAATGGAAGAGCACATTAAAAAAAAGAAAGAATGTGTATGTATGTATAACCGAATCACCTTGCTATACAGCAGTGCGGACTCAATTTTATAAATCAGCTACACTCCCATGAAAATAAGTAATGCATGCTGGATGCTAGAGAAAATACAGAATCCACACAACGCCGTATACAATCTGTTGTTTCTAATCTCTCCACACTTGGGTTTACCATGAGCGTGGGTGGAGAAGTAATGAAGTATCATGTGAAGACAGCGGCTCCATCATGGCTACTTAAGGAGAGAACGGCTGTCTGGCAATGTCATGTCCAACTGTAAACAAGCACGAGTGTTATGGCACTGGCGTCTGCAAAGTTAATAAAGTGACGGAGAAGAGCGACAACAAAAAAGTGATGGCCTCCGCCAGACCAAGAGAGATGAAAGGGCCGGACAAGCGGGGTGCGAGGCCTTGGTCGCGTCCGGAACGCTGGAGGCCCCGTGTCGGTGGTGTGAGCCGGGGGCGTGATCCAGGAGGGGGGCCCTGTTCTCACAAGCCTCCTGTCTGCACCTCCCTTTCAAGGCCTGGGGAGAGAGGTGTTCGCTGAAGCGTGCTCGCTCATCCTGGGAGGAGGCGTTGGAGGATGAGACCTGGGAGACTCATTTGTCCGCCCCTGGGCAGCTTGCAAAGGCCCAGTGGTTTCTGCTGAGTGCACACTCTTGTTGGTAATTACGGAAAATGAGGGCAGCTCCAACCCTCCACCAAGAGGAGGCACGCTGGGGAGTATCTGTGAGTGGAGCTGACACGGTTAAAACAACGGCCCAGAGCTGCGTGCGTGTCCTGGCAAAGGCTCCCAAACAGCGCTGGGAGCGCTGAGAAAGGCGCCAAAGGAAAAACACAGGGCAGTGGGACTCCCCAGATGTGGTTCGATGCATGGAGATAAGTTCCATAGGCCTGCCTGCGAGGAATGCAGCGCTCAGACGAGCGGTCCCCTCGGCGGGGGAGGGCTTCTCTGGTGAGGGGTCACTCAGAGCCCCGGGACCCTTCCTCACGTCCTTCGTCTTTCTTAAGCCAAGTGGTGGGCGGCAGATGCAGGCTCTTCCTACCTTTATTTATGTTTCTGGCAGGTCTTAAATAGTTCAGGATCGTTAAACATCGGGGGAAGGATCTTTGCTGAAAGTCAATCCTTATTTCTGAGAACAAAACACCACGCTCAATAAACTATAGAAAATTATAAATAAGCACTTCCTCTATCTACCCTGGATGGTGGAGTCCAAGACAGGAACCGAACAAGGATGCCTGCTTTTACCATTACTGCTCAGCCCCGCTCTATAAACTGAAGACAATGCAAAAGATGCTAAACGGAAATAAGATGTGCAACTTCTGGAAAGGAGGAGACCAAAATACCGCATTCCTAGGAGCCCCGAGAGGGCCAGCGGAAGAGCACTCAGAACGGATGAGAGAGTTCAGGAAAGGCGCCAGACGCAAAAGACACATTCTACATCAATATTTTTATGATTTTCTAGCAACCACCAGTTAGAAGATGAAGCAGAATTTTAAAAAATGTTCTTCTCAAACAAAAAGGAGAGGGGGTGCGAAGAACATAAAAAATACTTCGCAAAAACCTTCAAATGTTCAGGATCTGTAGGAAGAAAACAACAGGCTGTAATGAGAAATAAAAACATGGAGTCTGAAAAAGAAAGAGACAGAAAACACACCACATGCTTGGGCAGGACGTCTGCAAACATCACATCTTCCCAAATTCATGTATAGGTTCGCCAGATTTCCAACCAAAATTCTGATAGGATTTATTTGGGGGTGAGGGGTGAGCCAGGGGTGGGGAGGGAGTTGGCAAGACAAACCTAAAATTCACATACAAGGGAAAATAGGCAGGAAGAGCCAAGAAAATTTTGAAAATTAAGAGCAGATTTCAGGAGTGAGGGCAGCCTGTCTGATGTGTGCGGAGGGCTCCCTGCAGACCAGCAGCCGGGCAGAGCCGCCTCGCCTTTGTCTCTGGAAATCCTCACAGGAGCCCCGGGAGGCAAACACTCCCATCACTTGCATTTTCCAGAAGAGCAAACTGGAACTCAGAGTGGGCTGAGCTGAGTGCCAAGGTCACACGACAACAAGAAGTGGCGCCAGGCACAGGCAGTGGCGTGGAGCCCCTCGTCTCCTGTAGGTCATACAAGTTATTTCAATTTACAACATCTATCATCCTGATAACCACGAAACCCTAAGAATCTGGCAGCACCTCTATCAGAGGTTGCAGGATATTTAATCAGGAGGTTGAGAAAAATCAGAAATGTATTCAGGAAGTGAGAAAGGGTAATGAGATTTTTTTTTTTTTTTACTCCAGGACCAAATATACCAAATATCAAAAATACAAGCCAGGAGAGTTACAGAAGGTCAGTATGTGGAAGAAAATAAAAAAGTTTAAAATACAACTATAGAGAAATATAGGTAGGTATTTATCTGCTTGCATCCTGGCAACAGTTTTCTAAGCTCACAAACAATGAAAGTATCGTAGAAGAGACTTAGTAAAGTTCATTACTTAAAAGGTTTGTTTCTGTATATCAAAACATGCTCATCCAAAGTAAAAGGCAGACATTTGCTTCTGGGCAAGATGGAGACACAGGGGCCACATTTATCCTCCTGCCTGGAGCAACCCTCCAAACAAAGGAACAACAAGGACTCATATATGTGCAGGAAACAACTCATTTTTCAGGACAGTAAACATCAGACAGTTATGAGCATCGGTCCCTAGGAGATGAGAAACAAAAGCCTCAGGCTTAGAATTGCTCAACTTGCTTCCTTGAGAGAGGAAGGGGAAACGGGGGAGCCCAGCGGGATCCTGGAACTGATGAGAAAGAGCTGAGGGTCCGGGGCACCCAGGCAACGAAAGTTCATGGCATGGAGTGTTGGCGAGGAGCACGTGCGCAGGGAGCCCTGGAGACCTGCAGAGGGGCCCACTCACATATCCAGTCGGGTAAAGAACAACACGTGCCTGGGAGGAAATTATTCAAGGCTTGGAAGAGAAACACCAGGAGGGGTGGAGGGGCCAACGTCCACTGCTCAGGCAGGGCTGGGAACAGGGTCCGTTCCCACCAACCAGACTCGGAAAATGGACACTTCACGGGGCCTTGGGCACTTGGAAAATTCCTGCATTACACGGGGAGCAGTTAACCCCGAATGGGGCGCTTCCCCAGGCCCACCTTACAAACCCCGAAAAGATCCAGACCAGAGAGGATCAGATCACGGCCAGGTGATTTAACCGCTCCCCAGAGCAAAGCTCCAGAACATTCGTAGGAGTAGAAAGAGGTCCTGCACGAACGAGGGGGGAGACACGCAATGTCTGGCATCTGGTCAAAAATTAGCAAACAGGCAAAGAAGCAGGAAAACAGAGAGCCGTAAGGAGGAAAGCCGATCAATTGAGAGCAACTGCGGGGAGCCAACGCTGCAGACCCCTTAAAGCACCCGCCAGACAGCAACAGAGATAGAAAGGGCAGCGAAGGCAGGGAGACGGGACACAGAAAACTCCTGGCTGATGCAGAAGAGGTAAGAGGGCGAAGAAAGAGACAGGACCCGTAGAACACGGGTGAGAAACGACGCACTTGTTTCCTTCCACGGTTAAGCACATTACGTGTAACTGGTCTAAACGCCCCAGTTAAGAGGCAGAGATGGTCACACTGGGGTTAAAAAAGGAAGAATCCTCCTATGTACTGCCTACAAGAAGCACGGTTTAAATATACAGCATGGTTTTAACATAAAGACACACGAAGGTTACAAGGAATTACAGACCTTTGAAATAAACATAAAGCTGAACAGGCTATAACTGACGGGATTAATATGCAGAGTTACACTCCGAGATTTCAGTACCCCTCTATCAATAATTAATTGGAAATTAATGATTAATTGTTTAGTGCAGAAAAATCAGCAAGAAGTTAGGAGGCTAGGGCAGTACTTGACTTGATTGACATTTATAGAGCATGCATTCAAACACACATTCTTTCCAAGTGCGCACGGAACACTTACCAGTACAGACCATGTTCCGGGCCATTAAACAAGGCTTAATAAGTTGAGGAGGACTCAAGTTACATAAATTATATTCTTTGACCATAATGGAATTAAATTTTAAATCAATAACAGGAAAAAGTCTTTGGGAAATTCTCAAACATTTGGAATTTAAATAACACACTTCTAAATAGTCCTTGAGTCAAGGAAAAATCAAAAAGGAAATTAGGAAGGATTCTCAACAGAATAAAAATGAAAACAGAGCACATGGGAACTTGTGCAAAACGGCTAGAGCAGGAGTCGGGGTGCAATTTCAACGCTCAAATCAGTGACCCCAGCTTCTACCTTAAGAAAAATAAGAAAAGAAATGCAAATCAGCCCAAAGTAAGCATGAGAGAGGAAATGATACAGACCAGGAAGAAGCTGATGAAACAGCAAGCAGAAGGACAATAGAAAAAGCAGGAAAACCAACCCAAGCTTTGTTTTTTGAGAAGACCAATAAAAACCGATAAACCAGATCAGGAAATGAAAAAAAGTGAAAGATGGAGTGCTGGGTATCAGGAACGAGGAGGTGGCATCAATACCGAGTGTGAAAGCCGCTCAGCTGTGTCTGACTCTCTGCGACCCTACGGACTATACAGTCCATGGAATTCTCCAGACCAGAATACTGGAGGGGGTAGCCCTTCCGTTCTCCAGGGGATCTTCCCAATCCAGGGACTGAACCCAGGTCTCCCAAATTGCAGGCAGACTCTTTCCCAGCTGAGCCAGCAGGGAAGCCCAAGAAGACTGGAGTGGGTGGCCTGTCCCTTCTCCAGCAGATCTTCCCGCCCCAGGAGTCGAACCGGGGTCACCTGCATTGCAGGTGGGTTCTTTACCAACTGAGTTATCAGGGGGCCCAACAGAGATTGTACAGCTATTAAAAGAAGAACCAAGGAATATTATGCACAACTTTATGATAATGAGCTTCACAAGTGAGATGAAAGTGTCTTTCAAAACAAAATAGCAAAGACCAATCAGACAAAGATAGTCTGAACTACTGTGTCTATTAAAGGATTGAAAGTGTAACTTAAAACCTTCTTGCAAAGAAAACTCCAGACCCAGATGGCTTCGCTGGTGGGTTATACCAAATGGCTAAAGAAAAAATAATAGCAACTACATCCATCCTAAAGGAAATCAGCTCTGAATATTCACTGGAAGGACTGATGCTGAAGCTGAAGCTCCAATACTTTGGCCACCTGATGTGAAGAGCTGACTCCTTGGAAAAGACCCTGATGCTGGGGAAGATTGAGGGCAGGAGGAGAAGGGGACGACAGAGGAGGAGATGGTTGGATGGCATCACCGGCTCGATGGACATGGGTTTGAGCGTGGAAGGGAAGCCTGGCGTGCTGCAGTCCATGGGGCCACGAAGAGTTGGGCACGACTGAGCTCCTGAACAACGACCAAGTACAAAGTCTACAAGAAAATGTTGACTCGTCTATGAGGCCAGTGTTACCTTGGTAACCAAGACCAAAGATGGTGCAAGAAGAGAACATCACAGACCACCATTCCTCATAAACACACACGCAAAAGCCCTAAACAAAACGAACACCTGGAACTCAGTATGCATAATATTGATCATACGTCAGCACCAAGTGTGTTTTATCCCAGCAACGCAGGGTTGGGACAACAGGTAAAAATCAGTCAGTAATTCACCATTAACAAACTGAAAAACAAAACCCATCTAATCATCTCAGTAGGTGCAGAAAAAGCATTTGACAAAATTCAACACTCAATCCTGATTTCTTTAAAAAAAAATAAAGCTCTCAGCAAACTTAGGAATAGAGGAAAACTTCCTTTGCCCAACAAGGGTGTCTAAGACTGAATGTTTTCTCACTTAAGCCAGGAGCAAGACAAGGCTGTCTGCTCTACTCGAGGTTCTTGCTGGTGCAATCAAGCAAGAAGAAAAAGCGACGTAGCTTGAAGAGCAGGAAGGAGAAACTCCTTTATTCAGGGACAACTTGATTATCCACAGGTGCAGAGGCAATTCAGTGCAGAAGTAACAGCCTTTCCAACAAACCGCATATCCACAAGCAAATGAAGGAGAAAAAGGAGGAGGCGGAGGACTTGGATTTATACCTCACACTACACCCAGAAATTAGCTCCAAGTGGACAAATCACAGACCTGAATGTGAAACTAGAACCATAAAACCTCAGGGGAGAATCTCTGTGAGCTCAGACAATGCCAAGGTCTCTTACATGCGGTATGGAAAGCATGATCCCTAAAACAAAGAAAAAAGAGAATGGGTAAGTTGAAATGCACCAAGACATTTTAAACTTTGCCCTTCAAAAGGCATTGTAAGGACAATGAAAAGATAAGCCGCCGACAGGGGGAAAATCCTTTGCACAGCACACATTTCATAAAGGGCTGATCCAGAATACATAAAGAACTCTCAAAACAGAACAACAAACCAACTTTTGAAAATGGGGAAAACGCAGTCTTAGAAGTGGCACTTCACCAAACACGATAATTGGACGGCAAATCAGGATATGAAAAGGTGCCCGACACCATCAGTTACTGGGAAAATTCAAAATGAAGTTACAGGTCACCACTCTAGGAGAGGAGCTAAAATCAAAAAGACTGACCATCCAAATGGCCTGCAAGGAGGGGCCCACGTCTCTGTTGGAAGCATAAACCGATACGGTTTGGCAGCGCCTCTTTCTCTGTAAAAGTTGAGTGCACATGTGATCTTGTAATCCTACTTGTAGGCATTTCCCCACGAGAAAAGGAAATGTTTGTCCTTACCAAGACTTTCACATGAATGTAAATAGCAGCTTTATTTTTAATTGACAAAAACTGGAAACAAGCCAGATGTCCACCAGCAGATGAAAGGGTAAACAAAATTCTTTTTGTGTCCATACGATGGCAATCAGAAGGAATGTCCCACTGATGCATGAAAAGGCACGGATGAGCCTCAAAATAGTCATGTTGAGAGACAGAGGTCAGGCAAGAAAGAGTACATGCTTCGTACTTCCATTTATAGGAAACCCCAGAAGATGGGTACGGACACAGCCACTGGTTATTGAGAACTGGGGGTGGGGTACGGCATGGAGCGGTTGGGGGGAGAGGTGGCAGGGGCCAGAGGACACTCTTAGAGGCGACGGACGTGCCTGCCATCCTGACGGGGGTGATGGTCTCACGGGGTCTGCACAGGTCAGAACCTGTCTCGGGATGTGTTTGAGAATGGGCAGTGCACTGTATTAATATGCCAACCACACCTCAACAGAGCTGTCTTTGAAAAACTAAACGGCAAATGACAAAAGTGGGAAAACGTCTGGGGTAAAATATGACAGACAAGGGGGTATTGTTGTTGCTCGGTCCCTAAGTCGTGTCTGACCCTTTGCGACCCCGTGGGCTGTAGCCCGCCAGGTGCCTCTATCTGCGGGATTTCTCAGGCAAGAATACGCGGGTGGGTTGCCATTTCCTTCTCCAGGGGATCTTTCCAATCCAGGGGTTAGACCTGTGTCTCTGCACTGGCAGGCAGGTTCTTTACCACTGAGCCACCAGGAAGCCCAGAGGGGGTAATACAATTAATACCTTAAAAGCACTTGGAAATCCATAAGGAAAACATTAACACCCTAATTAGTTTGCTAGGTGGCCATGACAAGGCCCACAGCCTGGGCAGCTTAACCAGCAGACATTCACTGTCGTTCTCCTGGAGGCTGAAACCCGAGACCCAGGTGTGGGCAGGGCTGGGTCCCCGAGGACTCCCTGCTCTGCCTGCAGACGGCCGCGCTCCCCCGAGCCTTCACGGGGCCGTCCCATTGCGTCTGTCTGTGTCCTGACCTCTTCTCACAAGGACCTGGGTCCCCCTGGAGCAGGCCCACCCTAATGACTGCCTCGTCACCTGATTGCTTCTGCAAAGGCCCCGCTCCTAGCACAGCTGCGTCCTGAGGTGCTGGGGGTCAGGACCTCCAGAGACGAGCCCATCACAGAGCCTCAGAGGGGACCGTGAGCAAATGACAGGCCGGTGACAGGGTCAGAAACACGGGCGACCCAGCAACACGCCAGAAAGGTGTGCAAACCAAGTGTGAGTGCAGACAACTGGGGCGTCGAGTGTCCCCACGGCCCCCACCCCTGCGCCCTCCCTGCTGAGGACCCCGGTGCTTGCGTGCAGACCCCAGCGAGAGGCAACCCCTCTACCCTCCAGGAAGCCAGACACATGGTCCCCCAACAGTGCCAGGAACTCCTGGGGACAGACCTGCGGGGCTCAGTGGACCTCCTCCAGCCAGGCCACACCAGTACCTCTAAACATGGATGGCAGACACCTGAGGAAAAAAAATTCAAGTTTTAAGGCAAGGCAAGGAAAATTTTAACACGACATTCCTTTTCCCCCTGCCCTTTGGCCTCCCCGCTCCCCTCTGGCGGGCATTCTGCGCCTGCATTATGCATTAACCAGACCTCCCCAAGGAAAGGAATACCTGCTCAACCATAAAAATCTATTTTTCTTGTCTTGACGTCAACCATGTAACTCTTTAGAAGATAACATTCCTTTCTCGGTCCTGTAAGGGGTCACGATGACCCACCGCTGGCCTTGGACGTGCAGACATCTTTGGTGGACTTTATGAGCAGCATATCATTTCCCTTAAAGATAGCAACTGGTACATAACAGACTGGCCAGATGATCGGGGGAGATACAGGGCCACACCAATAGACATTCTGAGCTTAAAGCCACACTCATGACCTCATTAACGCCCCTCGTTATATTACGTGTATTCCGCCTATTTTACAAGACGATTGTTTCTTTGATCAAAAACAATGTGACTGAGCCTCGGATAAAACAAATGATGATTACAGACGACTTGAAAGGGTTGACCAGCAGACGGTTCCGTCAGATCAATCGCTGTAACCGTGTAAAATTCCAGGGGCAGGAAGAAGCAGCCCGTGGCAGAGGAGTCAGACTGGGGGTCCCGAGGCCTGGGCCGACTGTTGCCAGGGTCTGGTTCGGTCACATAGCCTGAGGCACCCGTCACGGAAATCCTCGCCACGGAACAGGCTGGTCACGCGGCGCCCTTGGAGTCTGGGCTGAAGTGAAGACAGAAGGGGAAGGGACCGTAAAATAAGGAATGTTGCCCATCATCCAGTTCTGCAGGAATGAAGCCATCACCCACCACCGGCGCTGGCCGGCAACACGCCCTGCAGGGGCTGAGGACAAAGGGCAGGATGAGGCGCGCTGGGAAAACTGGCAGGACTGGCCCGCAGGCCGCGCTCCAGGAGAACGCGCCGTAAACCCGGCTTCCTGCGTCTCCTCACGCCTAGAAAGGCATGAGAACCATTACAAACATCTCCCACGAGACGTGTGCTCGACTGCACGTACCCTCTGTCAGAGGGTACTGGCCTCCCCCTCCCTCTTCAGAACGGCCCTTGGAACTTTCTGGAACATTCGGAGCCTCCCAGGTTACAAGAGCAGGCGGTGATGCTGAGGTTCCTAAGACCCACATGTCTGGCGCTGCCCCCAGCCCCGGCCCACGCCTCCCTCCCCTGGCGCCCCAGCAGTGGGGTCCAGACAGCGTCACCGGTGAGGGCGCCTGCTGCGTTCCTCCCCAGTCCTGGAAGCCCCGAGAGCCGTGAAGCGGACGTGGGGGCCTTGCCATTCATGCTCACAGCGAGTCCCTCTTCTGTGCTGCTGGAGTGACGATCACGGGGAAGCTTTGGGAAAAGACCCAAGGAAGGGGGCTGGCGGCAGGAGAGCCTGCCCTGAGTCGGGAGGGACCCCAGGACCCCCACCGCCTCGGGGAGGGGAGACAGGCCGGAGGGTGAGCGCACGGTCAGTGGCCAATGACTTACTCAGTTGTATTCTGTGAAGAAGCCCCCCCGACCCCAGGAGGGGGAGACCTGCTCAGCTTCTGGGCCTGTGAACCTGGGGAGACCTGCGGGCCCGGGGCTCGCCCCCCCACCCCGCCCTCTGCCTCTGTCACGTGGCTGGGGGCCTTCACACGCGGCCTCTGCGTGCCCTGGGGATGCCAGCTCCCCCAGAGGCTCTCTGACGGCCTCCTGTAAAGCCACAGCCCCTCCCACCTCTGCCCCTGCTGCCTGCACCTTCCCCAGCCGGTCCAGTGTGCCTCACTCTTTCATCTGTTCAGGCACTGTGGGCCTCAGCAGCAGCCCCAAGGCACTTCCAGGCTTGTCTTATCTTCCTCCCCACAACTCCCAACTTGGAGCCCTCCGGGGACGCCCTTCTACTCTCAGGAAGAAGCCCCCACTCCCCAGTCTGGCTTGCAAAACACAGCAGGGAGGCCACCCCCTGGGAGGGCTCCTGCCCACCCCCATCCTCACCCGCCCGTGGGGGGCGCCTCCTCCCCAGGGCCACTGCTGGGTCTCCCTGGCACCAAGCTAGGGGCTGGGGGGGAACCCATGTCAGGACGTCATATCTAACACATGAAAATGTTTGCCTAAAATAAAGAACTTTGTCCCTACATGTCTGTAAGGCCTGAACCAAAACACTGGCACCAGCAGAGGCCGCCTCGTGGCTGGTGGGAGCTCGAGGCGGCCTCTTACGACGCAGCACACACACCATGCGGTTCAGCCACCATGACCCTTGGTTCCTAACCCCAAAGAGCTGAAAACTTCAGTCCCTGCAAAAACCTGCTCCTGGATGAGTCTGCAGCTTATTCATCACGGCCAACATGGGGAAGCCATCAAGATGCCCCTCAGTGGGGGAGTGGGTACCTTTCCGCAGTACATCAGATGATGGCCTACCAGGTCAGTTCTGTTCAGCCGCTCAGTCGTGTCTGACTCTTTGCGACCCCATGGACTGCAGCACGCCAGGCCTCCCTGTCCATCACCAACTCACGGAGTTTACTCAGACTCACGTCCATCGAGTCGGCGATGCCATCCAGCCATCGCATCTCAGTTCTAAAAGGAAAGGCACGAGGAAGCCGTGAAGAGATGCAGAGGAGGTGTAGATGCCGAGAGAGAGAAGCCAGTCTGCCAAGGCTACCAAGCATGTGGCCCTAACTAGGGGACAGTCTGGCAAAGCAGACCCACGGTTGCGGAGACAGCAGGATGGCCCACAGCTGCGGGGGTCAGGAGCGGGGCGGACAGGAGCCGCTCCGCGGGTTTTCTGGGCAACAACTCTCCCCGTAGGTGCTGTCACGTGGACACAGGTCACTGAACATCTGGCAAAACCTGTAGAATGCCCACCAAGAGCGGATCTCCAAGCCAACTATGGACTTCAGCTAGCAACAATATATCAGCGTTGCTCCATCGGCTGCCACATGCGTGTCACGCTAGTGTAAGTGTTAATGCTATGGGAGGCTGAGGGGCAGGAGAAGCTGAGTGTATGGGAATCCTTTGTACTTTCTCAGCAATTTCCCTATAAACTTAAAATCATTCTTTAAAGAGTCTATTAAAAAACAATAAAGACAGTTGTTTATCTGAGCTTTGAATTTAATTGGCATCCTCTCCTCTGTTTGGCAGACTCAGCCCCCGAAGCTGTGTGCTGCTTGGGAAGGGGGGAAGGTGATGACCCAGGCCGGGGGGAGTGTGGGGGGAGTGGGGTGGGAGGCCACCCGCGGGCTTCCCGGGCTGTGGGGGTTGAGACCCACTCACCTCACACTCACAGATCCTAGGCCGGAAGGGGAAGGATCCAGCTGGCAGACAATCAGAGAAGGGGTCTAGTGTTGTGGGGTCCGCACCGTTGAGACCCCATTGAGGACCTCCGCGCTCTCAGCCTCACTGATCAGAGCATCGCCTACCAAGGACCAGCAGGACGCCGACCCACGCCGCCTCCCATCCGCGTGTTGCAGCCCCGTTAGGAGCAACATGGAGGCCTCTGGGTTGGCATGTGGCTGCGGAGTCAAAGCTTTACAAATGAAACAGAAAGTTCCCCAGCCTCCAGGTTGGGGGACCCCCGTCCTCCAGCTCCTGCCCTCTCCTCACCTCCAGGGCCCTGCCATGGTCACCGTCAGCCTCGCTGGGCCCTGGCTGCGGCCAGACGTTGCCTGGCCTTCCCCTGCCCTCCCCAGCAGGCACACCACCCCCCACTCACAGCTGACCCCCCCAGCAGCCGCGCCCCACCATCGGTTTCTTCATCCTAGACAAGCCCACTTAGGGCCTCCCCCACCAAGCATGACAGTGAAGGGGGCCCTCCAGCCCCTTCCCGCCCTGGGGCCCCCAGGAGCAGCCCCTGCGCCCTCCCAGGCTCCCCTGCTCTTGCCTCCTTGCCGTCCTGCCCCCAGCCTGGGGCCCTGCTCCCCCCGGGTCTACTGTTGTGTGTACATGGGGGTGGGGGGAGCAATGGAGGGTCTCTGATCCCGCTCTGTGACGGGACCCCAGTGAGGGCTGTGCCAAGACTGAAAGCAGGGCGGGCCAGCTGCGACCTGGAGACGCCAATGGCCTCAGGGAGGCTAGGGGGCAGGCATGGCTGCGGGGTCCCTGAGGGGCGTCTCAGGGCATGAGGAGTTGGCCAGAAGGACTGGGGTAGGGCAGTAGAGGGAGGCAGCTCCCGGGGCCAGGTGGAGAGAGGTGGTGGTTTAGCCTCTCAGTTGTGTCCAGCTATTACCACCCCATGGACTGTAGCCCACCAGGCTCCTCTGTCCATGGGATTCTCCTGGCAAGAACACTGGAGTGGTTGCCATTTTCTTCTCCAAGGGATCTTCCCAACTGAGGGATTGAACCAAGGTCTCCTGCAACGGCAGGCAGACCCTTTACTGACTGGGGCCTCCCACGAATTCACACCTTCCCCGCTTCCCCAGTCTCCTACCTGGGCCACCAGCTGGAAGGGTGGCAGGCTCTGGGTGGTGGGTGGCCCGCAGTGTCCCTGGGCACTAGGCTGGAGTCACGGGGCATCCGCAGGGGTGTCCGTGGTGGTCCACTGGTGCGCTGGGCTCCAGAGCGGAGGGAGGGCGTGTGGGGCTGGTGACACTAGGGTGTGCGGCCGGGCACAAGTAGGGCGCTGAGTGTGCAGGGTTTGGGGCCCAGGTGGGGCCCAGGTGGGGCCCAGGTGTGCGGGCGGCGCGCGTCCTCCCGGGCGCCAGGGGGCGCTGCGCCGGGGGGCGGGCCCAGGTAGGGCCCGCCCCTCCTTCCGGCCGCGGCCCCGGAAGCGGGCGATGGCGCGGAACGTGCTGTGAGTGGGGGGTCCTGGCGCGCGGGGTCGGGGGCGTGGCCGCCCCCAGGCTGGGCTCGCGGCGCCGGGCCGCGGGGTCGGGACTCGGGGCCCCGGCGGGACGCGCGGCGTCTGGGCTCCCGTGGGGGCGGGGCGGGGCGGGGGTCGTTGCGGGGCCCTTTGCGGGGCCCGCGGGGCCCGGGCCTCCCCCGAGGTCGAGCCTGGCCTTCGGCGAAGGTGGGCGGGAGGCCGGTGCCGCGCCGGCCTCGGGCCCCGCGGGCTGCGCGCGCCCCCCGCCCCGGCAGCTCCCCGGGGGCCCGGACCGTGGCCCCTGCAGTGCCCGCGGCCGGTCACCAGGGGGAAGAGGCGAGCCCGGTGGCCACTCGCCGGCCCGGCCCCCACGAGGACAGGGCGAGGCTCGGCCGTGGGCGGGCACGCCGGCCCGCCCGCCCTGCGCCCGACGCTCTGCCGTCGGGAGGTGCTGCTGCTGGTGTCCCTGCAGCTGCCACGTGCGACGGGGTCACCAGGAGACCCCAGTAGACGTCAGCTGGCACTCAGCTCATCACTGGCCTGCCCGCGGGCGTCCCAGCCTGTGTTAGGGCCCTCAGGCCCTGCCACCCTCAGGATGCCCCACCCAGGACCTCGGCCCCTGGCCCGGTCCTACTCCCCAGAGTTGTAAGGCCCAGAGGCATCGTGGGACTTGGCTTCACTGAGCTTCCCTTCCCTCCTGCTTGCTGCTCCCCCAGGTCAGAGGTCGTGTGCCCTGCTGCAAATTGGTCACCAGGACCCTTGATGGCATCGTCAGCCCCTGTCCCCACCCTCACCGAAACACCTCCCCTGGGCTCCCAGTGGACCCCTGACGCCTCACAGGCCCTGCCGACCTTGGGCCCCCCACCTCCCTGGACCATGAGCCCCGAGGCCTGGTTGGGTCCGGTTGGCAGTGTGGCCCTCCTGGCCCACCAGACCCATGGGGGCGTAGGTCCAGCTGGAGTGGGTGGGTTGGAGCCACAGGTGGTGGCTGCCCATACATTCTGGATGTCTCTGCCCCCCTTTGGGGGTTTGAGGGGTGAGGGAGGTGGGCAGTGAGCGTGTAACTGGCGACCTGCACGCTGCCTTCCTGAGCCCCTTATCTTGTTTTTCCTGTTTGCTCACCCTTTATCGTTTGATCTTCACTCTTGCCAAGGATGAGCTGGCGCTTCCAGCACAGGGGGGGCGGGGGGTGGGGGGCGGGAGTGGAGGTGGCCCCGTCCTTGTCCTCTCAGCGGCACTGAGCCAGTGCAGATTAAGCTGGTTCTGACTGATCCCACCTCACCTAAGCGGAAGGGAACCGGAGGCCCGTTCCGGGGGGACAGCCACGCAGGGGCCGTGTGCCTGTGCAGCCGGCACTTTGAACAAACACATGACTCTGAGCCTGTTGACAGGGCAGGGTGGGCACGTCGTCCGCTCGTGAATCATTCACTGGTTCTTTCCAAAGGCCGACCTTGAGGGTCAGCAGGCCACACTGCCCCGGGGACGGGACTGGCTGCCCCATACCGCGTGAGGGAAGGGCTGACCTGAGGGTGACTGCCCCCTTGGCTCCTCAGCCCCGTGGGCGTGATGACCTGTGGACCCTGTCGGGGCGTCCCGGGAGCCTCGTGTTCTGGGCGTTTGACATGACCCCTCTCCCCACCCCCTGCCCTTGCAGGTACCCTCTGTACCAGCTGGGCAACCCCCAGCTCCGGGTCTTCCGCACCAACTTCTTCATCCAGCTGGTGCGGCCCGGCACGGCCCAGCCCGAGGATACTGTGCAGTTCCGGATCCCGATGGAGTAAGCCTCCCCCGCCCCAGAGGGATTCAGGCCGAGAGGCCCACGGCCCTGGAGGTGCCACTGGACCCCACTCACAGCAAGGTTCTTCCCACCACAAAGAAACTACTGGCAGCCCTGCACCAAGGCCTGGTGTGTGCAGAGCCTCGGCTGAGGGCGCCTTGGGCTCCTCGCCACCCCGGGGAAGTCCAGCCTGAGAGACCCAGCTGCTTTTCTTGCTTCGGCCTGGCTACCCTTCCCAGGAGGCTGGGCTCTGACCCTGGCTCCCAAAGCCTCCACCCTTGGGTGGGTCCTTCACAGAGGCCCCCGTTGCTGAGGAGACACAGATTCTCCGCACCCCATACTGAGGCCTCGGGGCTCTGGCCTCAGCTCGAGCCTCCATGGGAGCTGAGGGTCATGCCGTCTGCCTCAGAGGCCAGGGCAGGAGAGGCTGGGCCCTGTCAGGGACAGAGGGGACAGCATCACCACCGCCCTGGCCATCCTTTCTGGGAGACGCCTGCGGGGGGGGGTGGGGGGGGGCTCGCTGTGGACAGGGTGGCAGCTGTGGAGCGGGCGGCTCCCAGCAGCCAGAGGGCACTCGCAGACCACCCCTCCCCTCCGCTCGCCAGCTCGGCCCCCAGGCAGGGCAACAGGACAGAGCCCCCATGTCGCTGCGCCCAGATGCCACTGTAGGGTCAGCGGGCGGCCTGCCCGGCGGCTCCCACCCGGTGTCTGCGCTCGGCAGCTCGTGCCGCCCGGCAGGCTCCTCCCTTCTCCACCCTGTTCAGAGCCCCCCTTTTCCCCTCCTGCCCCAGGATGAGCAGAGTGGACCTCAGGAACTACCTCGAGCGCATCTACAACGTGCCGGTGGCCGCCGTGCGGACGAGGGTGCAGCACGGTGGGTCGTGGGGCCACGCTTCCTCCCCGAGCTCAGCAGGCCAGGCTGCCAGCCTCGCTGGCCTGGCCCCTGTCAGCCCCTCTAGCACGTGGTCCTTTGCATGTGAGGAAACAGGCCCGCCTCGGGGGAGAGGGCCCCTCCTTCCCAGGGCTGGGACTTGGAGGCCTGGTTCCCGCCGACTCCTCAGAGCAGGGCCCCCGCCTGACGCCCCCACGCTGGCGTCGGTCAGGAAAGTGCTCATGTTACTCTGCTGGGCTTTTCTCATTCCTTCCTGTTGACTCCTGCTCCCCAGCCCCTGCTTGCCTAGTTGTAAATATGACGACCCTCTGTCAAAGGGAGGTCAGGCTGCAGGAGCCTCCAGGACACCAAGGGAAAGCCGGCTCTCTGGTTGTCTTAGGCCCATTTGGGTTTGCACTGAGCAGAGGCTGGTGCCCGCCGGGCGTGCGCCTGCCGCCCTTAGACGTGGGTGCCCACGTGTGTCCCTCTTTCTAGAAAGCGGGTTCCTGGGTTAGTGGGGCTGAGAGCTGCATGCTGGGAGTGAAGGCTTCTGTCTCTCCCGCTTCCGACAGGTTCCAACGGGAGGAGGGATCACAGGAACGTCAGGGTAAAGCAGCCAGACTATAAGGTGGCCTACGTGCAGCTGGTGAGCGCTCGGCCCTGCCTGCCCCGGGGTGGGCGGAACCCGGGGCCCAGGCCAGCCCTTGGTTCTGACCCGCACGGAGCCCCTGGAGGGGCTGGGGTGCAGTTCAGCTGGGGTGGAAGGGGCTGGGCAGGCTCTGGGGAACTTCTTGAGGGCCTGCTGAGGGCAGAAGCAGGCTCCCTGGCCTGGGCGTCGGTTCAGACAGTAACCAGCGTCCAGGCTGGGGAGCAGTTGGTGCCTGGGGACTGCAGGGGCCTCCGTCTCCGGGGCAGACCACCGGGGGAGTCCTGGGTCCTGACTGGCCCCCTCTCCCCTGGACTGGACTGTGGGCTCCTGCTCCCCCCTCGACCCCGGCCAGGTTCTCTTCACACGGCCTCCTGCCTGGCAGGGGCTATGGGAACGGGGTCCAGCACCCCACCGAGCCTTTGCTGACTGAAACCCCCAGCTGGTGAGACTGAGACCCACATTTCCAAAACCCCTGTCCGCCTTTCCTGCCGGCCTGAGCTGCCCGGACAGAGAGCCCCTGGAGTCAGGGTCTGCAGCTGGTGAGACTGAGACCCACGTTTCCAAAACCCCTCTCCGCCCTTCCTGCCGGCCTGAGCTTCCGGGACAGAGAGCCCCTGGAGTCAGGGTCTGCAGCCTGGCTGCCGGCACCGAGGCACATGGGCTCCAGGTGGGGCCCCTCTGATGGGGCAGGTGACCTTGGACCCGTGCACGGAGGGTTTGAAACCCTGGCGGGGGTGGGGTGGGGGCAGGGGTCTGCCAGCTCCTTCGGTTTCCCTGTAAACAGCCTGGCCGGGCGGGTGCCCGCGGGCCGGCCGCTAGGTGGCAGTGGTGTTATTATGAAAACACCTCCACCCAGGGCCCTGTTTCGGGCCTTAGGAGGCAGTTTGGTGAAAGACCCAGTTAGCATGGCAGTTTTTCTGAAAAACAGTCACAGTTGTTCTAAACGGGGGCCCCCGTAATTATTTGGCCTAATATTTGCTGTGCATAAAATCAGCCAATCCAGGCCGGGAGAGCAGCCGTTGGCCTTATAAAGACGCCTGTGTCCTCTGCGCTCAGGCGGGCCATCTGTCTTTGTCATGGCAGCCGGTTGACACCCCATATGTCGGCATTCGCCACGAGGCCCTTGAGCGGGGGCTATAGTTACAAGTGGCTTTTGAGTCATCTGAGCCCCGGCGTTTCCCGGCCCCACCTCACTCTGGAAGCCGCGTACCTGCAGCTGCCACCCGGCCGCCTTTCTTCCCTGTGAAATCCCAGCGCGTCCCCACCGGGCACGCTTCCCTCTGCTCCAAAATTAAATTCGTAACGGACTCCCTCCCTGCTGACTCCAGCAGATCTCTGCCTGGAAACCGGCCGGGAGGTTGGGCCCTCACCCCGTGAAGGGCTCCCTTCTCTGTCCCCCACGGGTCCTTGGAGGCCTCCCTCCCAGCCCCTCATCAGAGCTGACGGTGGAGCATGCTGAGCGTCGGCCCGAAGGACAAGGGAAGCCCCCAGATTCGTGTGGGGTTGGCTGCTTTGAGAAAGCTGGTTTCAGAGTGAGGGTCCCAGAGTTCCCCCCACAACCCAATAAACGTCTTTCTGGTGGAGAGTTGGGGAGCTGGCGAGCCTGGGTCACCCCACAGCAAGGAGCCTCGGCCCCCAGCTGCAGCCTGCCAGGGACAGAGGCTGCATGTTCTTGGAGACCCCTGTTTCGTAAAGAAATCTGGATTCGGCCCCCACCCCCTCCTGTACTTTTCTGCTCATCAGCTTCACAAGGGTGGAGAGTGTTATTTCTGAAAGCACAGGGTGACCTTCTCTAGGCAGGGAGCCCCGTCGCGGGGAGAGACGGTGGGGGACTCTCTCCATGGCGCCCTCCGTCCCTCCCAGGCTGTTGCGGATTGCCGTCTTTGTATTTATAGTTAAAAATGTCACTTTGGGTTCCCCACCTCAGAAAACTAGCAGAATCACCTCGGTATATTAAACATAAATCCCCCATTCTGGGCAAGCAGCCCTGCCTGTAAACTATTGCCCTTTGGTATTTTAAAGAAGAAGAAAGAGAGTCTTGAAGTGTGTGAGCGACCCTCCTGCAGGCGGGCTACCGCGCGTACAGGCACGGCCTTTCATGGCTCGGCCTGCGCTCGCTGCGTGAGCGGGCTTTGTGAACACCCCACTCTTGGGCCCGGCGCTGTGGGCTGCTGCAGATCGCGCTTGGCCGCCTGCCCGAATCCAGACTTCTTCACGAAACAAGGGTCTCCAAAAACCAAGCTCACTTCACTGATTTTCCTTATTAAAATTTTCCAGATCCGGGTGCCGGCCCCCATCCCTCTCTGCCCGTCCAGAGGTGGGCAGCGTGGCCCTGGGAACATCACCGGGGTCCCCTCCAGTCTTTGGAGCAGCTTTGCCCATGTGCCGTGTGTGGAGGTGGCCCCTCACCTCCCACCATTAGGGTCCCCTCCTCTCCCTGGCTCCCTGACGGGCTGGGCTGGTGTACCCCGGCCGTGTGTTGGGGGTCCAGGCTGGGACTTAGCTGGCCCTCCTGCATTCTGAATTTTCAGTGAAAGACGTAAAACCAGTTAATTTGCAAAGCCGGTCTTGATTTATAGACTGCTCACATGTACATTTCATTGTCTGTTACATGCCTTTTGTTTGCCAAGCTGAGCGGGAGGGGTCTTTAATGGGGGTGAAGGCCTGTAGGTGCCTCAGGTGGGAAGTGTTCCGGGGAGGCAGCAGACACGAGTTGTGCCCGTCTCCCTTGCCCTTCTGCCTGCAGTCTGGCCTGGCAGCTCCTGCCGGGAGTAGGGGCTTCGCTAGGCTTGCCCAGTGCAGACACTCCTCCAAGAGCTGGCCTCAGTGAGAAGGGCCCTGTCACGGCAGTGGCCTCCGCTGCCGAAGGCCGAGGCCCAGCCCACGCACCTGTCCTCTGGCTGTGCGTCTGTCCTGCAGGTGTGGGGCGGGCAGTTCAGTCTCCCCACGGACGGGACCTCCCCGCGGGGGTCCTGGGCTCAGCCTGTCTGTTTTCTCCCCAGGCACACGGGCAGACCTTCACGTTCCCAGATCTGTTTCCCAAGGGAAAGCGGCCCGGAGGCAGCTCTGTGGACGAGGACCTCCAGGACCAGGTGCTGGAGGAGCAGCGGCGGCGCCAGAGCCCCGACCCACGGCGCGGGGGCGTCCCCGGCTGGTTCGGCCTGTGACTGGAGCCAGCCATCACACTCGAATAAAGTGCTGCTCGTGGCGACGGTCCGGGCCTGCGTGCTCCGTGCTCTGCCCCCGCCCCGCGCAGGGGCCCGCCGTGTGTGCTGGCCTGTGGGCCCAAGACGAGCCAGGCCAGCCCTGAACCGTGCCCCCCCCCCCAACCCCCAGCAGCAGGGAGGCCGCCTGCCCCGGGCCTTGAAGTCATCCTGAGCCACTCCATTTAAAAGCCTATGTTCATGCCGTTCGTGGGGGGATTAGAAAGTGAGTGTTGAGGGCAGGGGTCTGGGTGACGGGAGGGAGCCCGCCTGGCTGGGGGTCCCGTGGGGCACAGTCAGGGGGCTTGGCGTGGAGGGTGGGGGGTCCAGAGGAAGCAGAGCTGCGCCCAGAGTGAAGCGGGTCCCCGGCAGGAAGCAGACCCCGCTGGGAAGGTGGCCGCGGCCAAGGGCTCCCAGATGGGAAGTGGCCAGCAGTTGGGTGGCCAGCACCCGGGGGCGGGCGGGAAAGGAGGGGGTCTGGGGACCGCGGGGCAGGGGGCGGAGGTGGCGTGGGACTCCAGGAGCCTGGTACCCAGGAGCTGCCCATGGCCTGGTGTCTGCTGGAACCAGGCTCTCGCTGGAAGCCTCCTCGAGCACCCTGGGGGGGTCAGCTGGGCCCGGCTCTGAGTGTCCACGGGCCTGGGGGTCTGGGAGACAAGTGGGAAGGCATCGTGGGTGCTCTGGGAATCAGGTGGTGTTCTCAGGTGAGGGCTGGGCACAAGCCACAAGGGCTCGGGGACCACCCCCTGTGTGGCCTCCCGGGTCCCCAAAGCCCGTCCTGGAGTTGGGCCATTTCCTCTGTGGGGGAGACAGTGGGGAGCCAGCCCGTCGGCCTCCCCCTCCCCGAGGGACCCCAGAGGCGTCACGTGGGCCTTTGAAGCTCCCCTCGCCTGAGGGTGAAGGTCCGGGCAAACTGCAGCCTTCAGCGTTGATTTAAAGTGATGGGGAAGGTCGGGAGGGAGGCCGAGCGCGGAGGCAATGGTATTTTCCTGAGAGAAATAATTCATGGGGCCCCGCGGCCCCGAGGACCCCGACTCAAGGCCAGGGGAGGGAGCCCATCCTTCATCCGCTGCACGTCCAGAGCCGGCCGCCCCCGGATGCGGGCCCCCAGAGCCCCCCCACCCGGCTGCCGCACTCGCGGGGGCCCCCACGTCCCCCAGGGCCCTGCATTGGCGGGTCAACGGCCATGGAGGGGGGGGCCGCCCCCCACCCCCAGTCTCCTCGGCACCCCCAGGATGCGAGGGATGGCGTGGCCACGGGCTGGTGGGGACAGAGGCAGGCGGGAGGGAGGCAGGCAGGGCGCGGGTGGCCAGGCAGGGGTGGGGGTTGCCTTGCAGGCCGCGCGGGAACAGGAAGCCAGTGGGCCTTCAGCTGGGGGGCTGCCCGCCCCACCCCCCGTCACGGAGCCTGGAGAAGGGACTGTGTGACCCCCCCGCCCCTCGCCGGCTGCAGGCTGGAGGCTGACCGAGACAGCCGGCGCCTCGGGAGGCCCTGCCCCGGGATGTGGGCCCCGCGCTGCCTTCTCTGAGACCCCGGCTCCCACTTCCTCCCACAGCTGGGAGATGCCGGTGCTGCAGACTGCTGGGCCCCGCGGCTTGTTCCCTTCTGCTCCCCACACAGGGGGCCTGCAGGAGGGGTCTCAGGAGCCCCTGGGCTGGGCCTGCTGAGGCCTCTGCTGGTCAGCCTTGTCGGGGGCTGGGCACAGGAGGGCCTGGTGTGGTGGACTTGGACTCCCTTCCCTGTGTGGGGACAGCCCTGCTGGGAGCACCCTGGGCCGACACTCGGGGAGAGCCCATCACGCTGCCCCACAAGACCCCACCTACTGTGTGACCGCACGTGGCCAGTGCGGGGCTGTGAGACCCAGGGTCCAGCAGGGAGAGCCCATAAAGGGAGGGGCTGGGGGCAGGGGGCCGGGGCAGCCACTTCCTCGGCGCCTCGGGCAGTGCCGGGCCCTGCCTGGAGCTGGCGGGCCTCTGCCGCTGAGTTATGGCTGCAGCAAGCCCGGCCTGTGGCCCCCAGGACGCATCCCAGACCCCCCCCCCCCCCCGCCCCCGCAGCTCCAGGTGAGGCCTGCCCGCCAGGCAGGGCCGCCAGGATGGAGCGGAAACCCATCTGGCGGCAGCCCCTCCGCCAGCGTCTGGTTTTCCTCTCCCAGGGCCGGGGTCCCCCAGGGGCCGCCCCACGCTGTCCTCACCCCACACACGTGGTGGGAGTCACCCGCTGCAGGTGCCCGCCGCCTGGCCGGCCCCTCACCACTCCTGCCGCCGGGACCCCCGCCAGAGTCCAAGGAAGCCTGCCTGTCGGAGGCTCCGTCCACTGTGCTCTGGGTGGGCTCCCCGGCCGCCCCGGTGGGGGGCCCAGGACGGGCACAGCCGTTGCCCTTGCCTGCCCCCCACTCCGTGCCGCCCCTCCCCCCCCGCCCCTTGCCAAGCTTTAAAACACAGAGGGGACTGAAGACATCAGATCAGGGGCCTTGGTGGGGCTCTGGCGGGGTCCCCCCTCCCGACTTCCGTGTAATTCTGAGCTCCATGCACAAAGGCCTGAGTGTGTGTGTGCTCCCCGGCCGGTCAGCCGCCCAGTCCTGCACGTCGGCTCGGCCACCCAGGAGAGCCCGGCCTGGGGTCCGGGTGGGCCCCGCCTCCTCGGCCCCCAGCCACCGTTTTCACTGTGGGTGGCAGCTGCGGCTCCTGCCCCCTGGCTGCGAAGACCAGGCCTCCCCCTCCTCACGTCGCGCAAGAAGAAGAGCCCGCCAGGGTGGTTCTTTTGTGCTCCCAAGCAGCTTTATGGAGGTGCAGTTCAGTCCTACAATCCTCCCCCCCAACGGAGTGTTCAGGCGGGGCTGTCTCCATAGCTGACATCGCTTTGAACAGTTTGGGGTCTCCCACAGAGCGACCCGGCACCCCGCCCCGGCCCCTGCCAACACGAGTCTGTTTCCCGTCTCTGGACCGGCCTGTCTGGACGTGGCATGGCCGTGGAGTCACGGGGGGTGTGATCTGTGTCTGGCTTCTGTCACTCACCGTCACGCCCTGCAGGTCCACCCAGGCCGGGTGGTATCAGGGCTTCCTTCCTCTTGGAGCTTGAGTGACACTCCGCTGCGCGCGGGAGTGGACTTCACATGTCCTGTTTGCCCATGGGTGCTCAGCGTGCGTGTTCTCACTGCTCGGGGGGTGGGAGCTTAGCCTGGAATGTTTCACAGCAGGCCAGGCCTGTCTCACCACCACACAGGTTATTTATCAGCCTCTGAAAGTCCCTGAAGGCTGTGGGGAGAGGGGCTGGGTCCGTGGCCGGCTTCAGAGGCCTGGGTGGGGATGTCACCCCAGCCTGCCCCCTCGGGGGCCTGGGAGCTCCACTGGGGCCAGAAGCAGGGTCGGGGGGCTGGCCTGGGGAGGGGGTTTCCTGCCAGCCCTGGGACGCCATTCTGGGCCCCTCTCCTTGTGTGCGATGCCGCACCCCGGGTGCAGGCCACACTTGGCTCCGGCCCTCAGAAGGCCTGTCAGCCCCGCGTGTGCTCCAGTCCTTTCTCCTCCCTCAGCCTCATGACCCACGCCGAGTCCTGTCCTGACAAAGGGCCCACCTCCCCCCGGAGCCACGCTGGCTCTCCCTGCGTGTCCTGCCATCCTCGCGGTGCCCCCACCCAGGGCAGTCCCCTCCACGTCCCCCCGCGCCCCCACCCCGCCTGCCCGGCTTGTCTGGGGGCGCTCAGCTCCCTGGGAGAAACGGCACGGTGTCCCAGAGCCTGGGTCTCCTTCCCAGCGTCCCACCCGCCCTGGCCAGGGGGAGCCTTGCCCCACGTGTGTGGCCAGACAGCCTGAGGCAGACACAGGGGCCCCAGGGCCGCCGGCTCCCTGCTTGGCGCGCACGGCGCTCCTCGGTGCCTGTGGCCGCCCCGGCGCCCGCTGCCCCGGCCACTTCGTCTCTTCTCCGGCTTTTCCTGCTCAGAATGATCAACGCTTTTTGCACTGCGCCCACATCTGGCTTTGATTGGCCCCCACCTCCTCGGGCGGGGCTGGACCCCTGAGTCTGCGGCGGAGGGGAGGCAAGCCGGCCCGCTCTCCTCTCTGGGGCACCGGGGAGACCCCATTCTTCCCCCCCATATCTGCACCCTGCCTGGGCCCAGCTCTGCGGGCGCGTCGCCGGTTCCACCTCTGCAGGGCTGGGGCCAGAGCGCCCCTCACGCCCAGACCCTCCCCACCCTGAGGCCCCCGTGGCCTCCAAGGGGGGTCCTCAGACCCGGCCTGTGTGTCGCCTTGCCGGGGTCCTCCCTTTCCCCTGGGTGGGTGCCCCTGTCTCCATGGAGGCGCTCCTGAGTGTCCTCAAGGAGAGTTCCGGTTTGGGGCGCCCAGCAGGCCACTCTGCAGGCTGAAGTCAGCCCTCCTTTCCTCTGGCCCGCCCGTCTGGGTGACCTGACCCTAAGTCCTCCCAGCCCGAGTCCCAGGAGCCGCTCGCCCCCCGAGCCTCTGCCCCGAGCTGGCCCTCCTGATGCTGAAGCTGGCGGAGGGGAGGGCACAGGCTCTGACACAGGATATGCTGCTGTTTGAACGGGAGAACACGGAAGTGCCCGCAAGTTCGTGGGATCGGCACCGACCGTGTCTGGGGGTCTGTGCCCCCCACCCCGCTCCTGACACACGTGGAGCAGCTCTCTGGACGCCCCCCTCGCTGGGCCTCCTTCAGTCCCGTGACACGCCGCGTGGCCACAGACCCTAGCGACAAGCCTCTGGGCCACGGGCAGAGGGGCGGCGGGACGGTACCCACCTGTAGGAGCATGTCCGCCGACCCGCCGGCAGGCCGGCCCTCGCGTCCCCTCGGAGGCAGGTGGTGCGGCCCCACAGCGCCCCCAACAGGCCACGCCGGAGCCCTGACGGCCGGGGCGGCTCACGCTGCTGCCGGGCTCTCTCTCGACTTCACTGGCCGCCAGAACCCTAAATACCCTTTAGGAAAACCGGCGTCAGCCCCAAACCGTGGGATGTCTGATTTGTAGCCCTAATAAAACCCCACGCCTGTGGTCAGAGGGGGAGCCGTGTGAGTCCGGAGGTAGAGAGGCCACGCGTCACGTGGGTGTGTGTGCACGTGTGTGAGCAAGAGTTCGAGTGAGGGGTACCATGGGGGGCGGGCCCTCAGCTCCGGGCCCCACTGAGGCTTGCCATGGGTGCCGGGGCGGGCGGCCCCTCGCTCTGGCACTGCAGGGCCTCGGGGCCCAGGCATCCGCCCGCCCCTCCAAGCTGCTGGCCTTGCTGCCGGGAAGCCCGGGCTGCAGCCTTGTCCTTCTCCGGCGCCCTTCTCCACCCGGGTGCGTGTCCCCCTGCAGACCCCTGCCCACCCCAGGGCTCTGTCCCCATGGCTGCCCGTCACCATACCCCGGGTCCCTGCCAGGTGTAGCGCCCTGGGGGCGTGGCTCCCGCACATGGCCACGGAGTGGCGGGGTGGGCACAGCAGAGGCCCCAGAAGGTCAGTGGAGCTGTGGGAGGGCCCACAGGGCATCCAGGCCTGGGACAGTGGGGGAGAGGCTGTGCCGGAAGTGGGCACCTGGTCACCGCCCAGTGTGGTGGCCCCGAATCAGACATGGCCCTGCTGGTCTAAGAAGCACCCTTCACGCTGGCCCGTGAGCCCCACGGAGCCTTGGCTGCTGGCCCCTCTGGAGCAGCTCCAAGGACTCTGCACCTCCAGACTGCAGGCAATCTAAGCCGTGCGCAGAGTGTCCCTGGGGGTGACCCCAGCCGCGCACGCTACCCCCTGCTGCCCAGCCAGCCCAGGGCACTCCCAGCACCCCAGCTGCCCTGCCCTGTGGTCCGGGGGCCGCCTGGTGCCCTGCCTGGCCTCAGTGGACTCTGCTGCTGTTGGTTCTGCTTCCGCCTAAGGAGACCCTCTGTCCCCGGGTTCCTTCCTGCTGTCTCCCTTGGCCCCAGGCGTCCCTCAGCTCTGGGCTCGTGAATTTCCCCTCCCACCGCCCTGCCAGGCTTCCTCCCCTGGGCCTTGAGGGGCTTCAGGAAAGACCCCACAGCCCTCACCTCCCGAGGTGCAGGTGTGTGGCTGAGTGTGTTGGGGGCGATGTCACTTGTCCCCAGAGACCACAACTGGTGTGCCCCCCCATGCCACCCAGGTCTCCCCTGGATCAGGGGCTGCACGCTGCGTGACCACACTGGGCTTGTCATGTGTCCCCAAGAAGAGACAGCCACAAGGTGTCTCCTAAAAATAACGGTCGGGCACGGGGCCCTCGGGGCCGGTCCTGAAGGAGGCCGGTGGGATTAAGACCAGCTGCCGCTCCCGTCCCCAGCCTGTCCTCACCTCCCGAGCGTCCCCGGCTTCCCCGTCCCCCGGCCTCACCCCGGCTAAATCCTCCTTGGCCCCTTGGCTGGTACAAAACAGGAAAACTGTGCGTTCCGAGCCTCCTCTGGGGCTTAGAGGGTAAGGGGAGCCACAGCTGTGAGGAGAGTGGTGAGCGACGCCCTTTATCTGAGAATATCGAGTTGCTGCCGGGATGCTAGGCCCGCGTGCCAGCCCGCTCGGCTCCTGCTGAAATTCAAATAGCTTCGGGAGGTGGGTCGCAGCTGTCCACGTCAGTCAAGATGACCCCAGCCGGAACGGGTCCCAGCTCCCCTGAACGCAGGCTTTGCCAGGGTGCTGCGAGGACCCCCGGAGAGGCCCCCCGGAGGGGAGTGGACAGTGACCACCCCGGCCATCCCCAAGCCCTGGTGGCAGGCCTGGCCTCCATTCCCAGGGCCGGCTGACGTCCTCCCGGTCGCCCCCCTCCACCTGGAGACCCTGTGCGGGCCAGAGTGCTGGGCGCCGCCCTGGGCAGAGCCCTGACCACTGACTGTGAGGCGGGCTCGAGACCAAGGCCACGGGGGACCGCAGGGTGTGGGGGGCAGGAGGGAGGCAGGATGGGAAGTGTCCCAGGGACAGAGGGGTAGGGAAGCAAGAAGGCCCTCACAGCAGGAAGCTGGGACCCAGAGCAACAAGGAAGAGGCTGCAGGCCGCCCAGTGACCCCGGGGCAGGAGGGGGCCAGGCGCCGGCCGGGCGTGCTGGGCCTGGCATGCGGGCCACATGCCTGCCCACGGGGCTCATGGAACATTCTTGCAGGGGGCCGGGGCCCGAGGTGTGTGCATCCCGGGGGGGCGGCGGGGGGCGCCGGGCGCTATAACGGGAGGGACACACACACTTAGTCACCTCTGAGGTATGGCTCCCCGGCCGCACCCCGTGTCGTTGCCGTGGCAACTCCGGGAGGGGCTGCAAACAGCCCCAAACAGAGTGGCCCCCTGACTCCTGGTCGTCCCCTCGAGGGGTGGGACACTCGGAGAGACACTGCCAAGTTTGGGAGAAGGAGCTTGCAGGCTGGCCTCGCTCCAGCCCTGTCCTGGGATGTGTGCACCCCATCCCAGCCCTGCCCCGCCTGGCCCGGAGCCCAGAGCCATTCGGGGGCCAGGGCACCAGGGCTGAGGGGCTGGAGCCAGGTGGCCAGGCCCCCCAGGTTCAGGGCACCCCAGAATGTTGGGGCTTGTCTCTTTGTCAAGAGAGGGGCCTGGCTTGCTTTAAACTCACAGTCCAGGGGCTTTGGGGCCTGTGGTTCACGGACAAGCCCCCTCCCATCACTCTGCCTCTCCGACTGTTAAAACAGGGGTGCAGCGACCCCCCCCTGCAGGTCCCCCTGCTGCTCAGGCTCTCAGGGTCCTGGGCCATCCGAGCACACCTGGCGTAGGGGCACAGGCAGCGAGGGGTCACCAGGATGGAGTCCCAGGGCGGCTGCCTGGCAGGGCAGCAGTGTCACACCCTGAGTCCAGTCGGGCCCAGCGTTCAGCCTGGGGGCCCTGCCCCCCAAGAGAGGCCCCTTCCTACCGCCCCCTCCCCAGGAATGCGGCCCGGAGCTTGGCATGCACAGGCTCAAGGAGCACCCACCCGCCTTTCTGGGGTGCCGGCCTGGCCCAAGCAGTGACCTGGGCATTGATTGGCCAAGGGCTGAAGAGGAGGCTTTGACCGCCAGGGCCAGGGCAGGGACCACTGGGGACCACCTAGAGGGGTCCTATCTGTAAAGCGGGGAGTGTACCAATGGTCTGGGCAGCCTGGGGCATCTCCTATGCCCCACAACAGGCAGCCCAGAGCCCCCGCACCCGCTGCACCCAGGCTGGGCCTCCGGAGGGCTGACGGCCTGGACGGACTCAGCACCAAGGCTCGGGTGGGAGACAGTGTCTCTCAACTGAGCGTGCGTCATGGCCCCCACGGGCGGCGCTGTCGGCCAGGAGGGAGCCAGGCCCTGCTCGGAAAGGTCGTGTGCGGTGACGGCTGCACTGCCCTTCTCGGCCCAGCTGTCGGCAACCTGAACCCTGCGCGAGGCTAAATCAGGGTCTGACGCAGGGGCCGAGGCATCACGGGACGTCCGAGCCTCCGTGGCCACAGGCGCGTCCAGCAGGGCAGCCAGCAGCCACGCGCGTTTCCCATCATGCTCAAGCGTGCCCAACATGTGGACGCCTGGCCCACCGAAGGCCCGGGCTCAGCCCCCTCCCTAGCCACAGCCAGCCCCCAGCCCCTGCCTTCCGGCCCACCTCGGCGCTCTGGGTTAAGGGCTCAGGTTCAGCCCTGCTTGCACGGCTGCGTCTTATCTCTGGGAAAGAGATTATGGTGTTTCTGACATTAAATTTTCATGCTGAAGTTTTCAGCATGTAGTTTGAGTTTTGTTTTTTTTTCCCCAAACAACACCTGGAGGGGAGGACAAGAAGGATGTTGAGTCTGCTCAAATACGACTTTGAACCTGGGGGTGGGAGGGACTTGCCATCCGTCAAGTCTCGCTCCATGCCGCGGCTGCCCCCTCCCCCTCCCCGAACTTGAGTTATGGATTCCGGCCACACAAACCTCCTCGCTGGGGCTCGGCTCTGGCCAGAACCCCTGCAGCCCCCCGAGTCCTGCCAGCTGCCGGTCCCTGGGACTCGGGGTGGGTGCCCCGGGTGGCGTGAGGTCACAGGGCTTTAGCATCGCACACTGTTCTTCGTCCCGGGTGCCAGCCCCAGGCGGCTGCGCTCGGGTTTGCGGTGGGTGTAGGCAGCCAGCCGTTCTGTACACCCCTGCCCCCGGCCTCAGGAGAGGCATGCTGAGGAAGCCTCGGGCTGGAGACCGCGCTGTCCCCTGGTGGTCCTGGGGTCCCCGCTGCGGAAAGTGTTCCTGCCCAGCTGTGTCTTCGGGAGGCTGAAGGGCCTACTTGGGAAACCTAGTCTCAAACTCGAGGGTTGGGTCGTTCCGATCTGGGGATTTCCGAACGTCGGGTCCACTAGAGGCCACCCACTGACCCCGGCCTGCCTCATTATGTCCCAGCCGGAGGGCTGTGACACCTGATGGGGTCCAGAAGCCCCAGGGCCGGCGGCGGGTGGGAGGCGGGGGTGGGGCAGCCGGCCAGGGTGGGCTGGGGGCTGTGGGCTCCGCTGCTCCAGCCCCACCCGAGCTCCGGGGCTCTGAGCAGAGCGGCTCCCTCATCGCCCGCAGGCCAGCCAGGGCCTCTGGGGCCCGAGTCCAGACGGGTTCCCCACGTCCTGCGCGTCCCCAACGTCGGCCAGGCCCGCGTCCTCGGCCTGTGGGCCTGCTCCTGCTCGGTATGCGGCCCTGTGCCTTCCGGGCCCCCGCCTGCTCCCCCGAGGGTGAGGGGTGGCCTCAGGTGCACCTCCTCCCCCAAGAGCCTCCTTCCAGCCCCACCGAGCCCCGCGCACCTCTCCTGGTGAGACGGAGCGGCCCCCATCCCGCCCAGCCTGCCGCCCCGGGTCCACCAGCTGCCCCTCTGCAGGCGGGGTCCCTCTCAGGCCTTCCCTCCTGCCCCTCACACCCTGTTCCTCAGGGAATGGAATTATGAGGCTTGATTTGAGACCCTCTTCCCTCTTGGGACCTCCCCGCAGCCCCAGACATGGCCAGCACACAGAAGAGGTCTCCCCGAGGTCCAGCACGCTGCCCTCACCTCATCTCCAGACAAGCCCGCCCACCTGTGGTCCCAGCCCTCCCCTCTTTCTCCCTCGGGGTCCTTGGCGGACCCACCCCCCAGCCCTGTGGCTCTCGGCCCTTCTCGACTTCCTGTCCTGTTGCTGCCCACTCTCACCGCAGTGACCCACCGGGAGTGACCACCAGGGCATGCTCGGGCCCTCACGTGCCCGCCAGGCCTCCTCCTGCGGGAAGACCCTGGGGGTTTGCCTCTGGGCTACTCTGCAAGCCCCCTCAGCGCCCCCACCCTGCCTTGGGGCCGAGCCCTGCCCTTCAGCTCCCGTCTTCCAGGCGCCAGTAAGCCCTGAGGTCAAGCCTTCCTCCGTCAGGAGGGGGCCCCGTGAGAACTGGGGGCAGAGGACCGGCAGGAGGGGGGCACGTGGGAAGGTGCCCTCAGGGCCGGCAGGGCCTCCGGCTCCATCCGCTTCCTTCCTCCTCCCTCGGCTCCCAGGGGAAAGGTGCTCAGAGCAGGGTCTCGGAGGAGGCCTGAGTGAGGGACCCGCCCGGGATGTCTGACGCATGGTGGACGTTTAACCCTCTCCCTGGTGACGCGGACAGCCCGGCCCGGAGTGCAGGCATGCCCGCCCCGGGCACAGAGCCGGCAGGGCTGGTGGCCCTGGTGCCCTGGAAATGGGAGACGGGGCAGCAGTGCCCAGGGCCGGGCAGCCGCCTCCTTCCTGTCCCCTCCGGGCCCGGCCTGTGGGCTCAGAGCTCCGTGCTTGCTGCAAACCCTGCACGCAGCAAACGGCCCAGCCATCTTCCCTGGGAGCCCTCCCGCCACGCTTCTCTGGGGCCTTTCGTCTCTCCTTGCCCCTCCTGGCCGCCCCAAGACCCTCCCCAACTCCTGGGGGGGGCAAAGTGTCCAGGGCATCCTCTTCCTCACCAACCCCCCCCCCACCCGCTGGCCAGGCTGCAGAGAGAGGCAGGCGAGCCCTGGCAGGAGGGCACCCGGACCCGCCCGGAGCCCCGCAGGCGGCCGTGGCCCCCGGGAACAGGATCCAGACGAAGGCCAGCACGTCTCTTGGGATGGGAAGCCCTGTTTGAGTAAGGCCTTGGCCGTGCTGGCTGGGGGACTGCGTTATTTCTGGATCCCCTGTGCCCTCACCTTTCCAGGGACCCCAAGTCCAGTCCCACCGAGGTTCTGAGGTTCATGAGCGCTTCAGCGAGGCCCCAGGGTCACGCAGCAAGGTGAGCGGCAGCGTGCCCTCACCCAGTGCCGGAAGGTGGCGGCCTCAGCCAAATTCACGAGGTCCCCGCAGCCGCTGGGGCTCAGCTGCCCCTCAGACCAAGATGCTCAGGCCCCAGTGCGGTGACCACTCACTTGCCCAGGCCAGACAAGGCCCCACCAGGTGAGACCCGCCCCTGTCCCAGGACAAGCTGCAGCCGCCCCTGGCTGAGGGTCTTCATCGAGCGGCTCCACAGAGAAAGCCCCTGGCCCCTATGGCTTATGCCCCATCCCCGCCCACCGGCATGGCGTCCTTGGGCATCAGTCAGCAAGCTCGACCCCCAGGCCACCCCCGTCACGGCCCAGAGCCTCACTGCATCTGTCTCGCCTGCTGCCCTCCTGCTGCTCTGGGAGGCAGAGCAGGAGGGGGTGAGAGTTTCGGGGTGACCCGGAGCACCTCTGGGGAGAGGAGGGAGCCGGGAGGCCAGACAGAGACTGAACTGCGCATGAGAGAGAGCTCGGGAAGGGCAGAGGGCATTCAGTGGGGACAAGGGGACGTGTAGGAGAGGAGGGAGGATCTGGGGGAGAGACAGCTCGGGGCCTTGGGGAAGGGGACAGACACGAGCCCGGAAGAGGCAGAGGGCTCGGGGGGAGGGAATGGAGCCCCGTGGCCCGTGGCCGGAGGGAAGAGCGTCCTGATGGCCACTCCGGGGGAGAGGATGGGGTGGGCACGGGGTGGGCAGCGTCCGTCCATCCGAAGAGCAGCATCTTCCTTCTTGCTGAGGAAGCAGGATGGGAGCCGCTTTGTGCAGCCTTGTGTAGCTGTGGGGGCCCTTGGCGCCCCTCTCCCCCGCCAGCCACTTGGGCAGCGGGGGTCCCGTCTAGCGGCGGACACAAAACTGGAAGAGCTGTGTGTATCTCGGAGGTTGTTAGTGGAGGCGGGGGACGTACGAGGGCTGGGGGTCCCCGGCCGCATTCTGCCCTGATGGCAGCCCCCTCGGAGGCTGGGGCATCCCTGGGCAACATGAGGGTTGGGGCGGGGAAGGAGGGGTTATGGACAGACAGCGGTCTCCAGAGCTGCCTCATGTTCCCTCCCAGGCTGAGGGCAGGGTGCTGGGGACCGGGGTCCGGATGAAGGGGGCCTCATCCCAGGAGCCAAGTGGTGTCGAGTCACTCAATCAGAAGAGACACCAAGGAGACTCCTAGAGACCCGGAGCTGCCCCCTCACCCTTGCCCCTTTCCCAGGACCCTCCACTTGACCAGGGTGGCTCCAGCCCCGCCCTCAGGGCCAGCGGGGACCCCCGCCATGCCAGGCCATGGGCCCCTTCTCTCTGGGCCTCTGTTCTCTCACCTGAGGGGACAGTCTGTCTCCATGGAGCTGGGGCTGGACGCTGTCTGAAGAAAGCCCACAAAACGCACAGCACTGCGGTGTTCAAGGCCCAAGTCGGGGCAGGGGTGGGGGGCGGGCAGGATGAAGGTGGAGGGTTGGGCCTGGACCCCCGGCGCCTTTGTTCAGCTGGCACTAATGATTTGCTTAAATCAGAGCTCCCAGCCCAGTGGGGTTGGAGGCTCAGGAAATAGGGTGAGGGGCACAGGGACCTCTCCCTGATGACGTCTGCTTATCCCCAAAGCTGGTTAGACTCCACGCAAGGCCCGTGGCGGCGGCCTACTTGTCCAGTGGGAGCAGGGTGTGAGAGGGTGGAACAGACCAGCCTTCTGGGACCAGAGAGCCTCTGGAGGACCAGCTGTACTCTCTACCTTATGGAAGCCAGGCTGGGGGGGAGGGACAGGCTGACACTGCATGGGACTAGGGACACTTCCTGATTTGGGGTGGGGCTGAGCTCCCCCAGGGGCCACGGCTGGACACTTGGGTGCCAGGGTCCCAGCTGGGGGGCTGGCAGAGGGGCGGTTGCCTCCATGTGGGACTCTGGGACTCTCTTTCAGGGAGCGGTGGCCAAGGGGAGGCATCACCCCCTCTAGAGCAGGCACCCCAGCACCCCCGGGTACATCCTTAGAGCCCACAGAGGCCCTCACTTGGCCCTCCTGTGCCAGGCTGGACCTGAGGCTCTTCAAGGACTAGCTCCAGCCTGCATATCTGGGAACTGACCTGTCCCAAGCTGGACAGCCGAGATGAGGCGGTGGCCGTGCTGGGCTCCAGCCCAAGGTGGTCTCCGGGTTGGTGCTGGGGGATGGGGGAAGAGGGTTGCTTTTCATGGTTTGGCCGAGGGGACGGCAGAGATGTCCTCCGTCCCAACCCAAGTGCCTTCTTCACGCATGGGCATGGCAGCCAGGCACGCCGGTCTCCATCACAGGCCCATCCTTGACCATCTCACCAAGACCCGGGGACCCACAGTGCCTGCTCCCCCACTGGCCGGCTGGGAAATGGCCCACGGTGCAGGGCGCATGCCAGGACGGCCGGGGATTGGTCACTGCCTGAATGTCCGCGGACGGATGCCCGGGTGCCCTTGGGCAGCCTTCCCCTCGGACAGGCTGTCCAGGCCGGGAAACCCTAAGCCAAAGGGATTAAGAAGAAAGGACAGGATCGGCCGTTCCTTTGGCTGTGCCTGTTTGAGCCTCATTTAGTGTATATTTGCTCAGTGGGTACAAACACCGAGGTGGCGATGCCAGGAGCCCAGCCGCGCTCCTATCTGTCTACTTAGCGGGCTCGGAGGCCGCCACGCCCCCACCATGTCATGCCACGCCCCCATCACGCCACGCCCGCTTACCGCGCCACGCCCCCACTCACCATGCCACGCCCCCACCACCACACCACGCCCCACCCCACCACCACACCACGCCCCACCCCACCACCACGCCACGCCCCCACCCACCATGCCATGCCCCCACCATGGCATGGCATGACCCAACACACCACGTCCTCACCACACCTCGTCCCCACCTGCCACGCCTCGCCCCCTGTCTCGCCACACTCCCTGCCATGCCACATCCTCACCGCCACGCCACGCCCCCTGTCACGCCCACCGGCCCCCACGGCGCCGTCTTGCACATCCCTGTAGTCAGCCAGGAGGGCTCCTTTGGAGGGATGGGATGCGTGGGGACCCTCTGCGTGCACCCCTGAGCCAGTTCCCAGGACCCCGCTTGGCCGCCGCTCCGTCCCCAGCCCTGAGGGTCTTTCCTCCTGGGTATACCCGCTCCCCGTGGGTGCCGGGGCTGCGAGCCTCTTGCCCTGGGCCACACTGGGGGATGCCCTCCCCAGACCCCGGCCCTTTCCCACCTGGGACCCAGGGGTCTCCTGTCAGCTGAAGTTCACCTCGAGGGGGGTCTGGGCACTCGGAGCTCCTGCGGCTGCAGAGCTGGGGTCTTGGGCTGCCTGATTGGGGGCCCCAGGGTCCCCGCTGAACTGTCCTGGCTCCCTCCCCAGATGGAGGCTTCCTGGAGTGAGACGAGGTGGGGGAGAGCCAGGAGGGTCCTTCCCAGGGTGCGGCAGGCAGGTAGGGCACTGTGGCCCCTCCTGCCCTCCCACCTGTCAGAAACAGGACGTTGATGGTGACCTAAACTGCCGAATACAGCAGGTCCCTTGGGAGATGGGGGCGGGCTACCAAAGGGACCCCAAGGGATGAGCCAGGGTCTGCGCTCACCGCCCCCAGGACGCACCCCTCCAGCCCATGCTAGTCTGTCCCCTGCTGGGCGCGGCCTCCCACACAGGACCCTCCTGGGGCTTTGGGATGGGCCTGATTTTGTTTCACTCCGTGACAGAGTGGCCGCAGTGTGGGCTTGGAGGGGTGTGGGCGGGGCTGGCTGTCCCCCGGCCCACTCTCAGACCTGACCACTTACGAGTAATGAGGTCCAGGTGGCCCCTTGCGAGCCTGGATCCTCTCTGGCTGCAGGGCCCACCTCCTGCCCCGGAACAGCTAATGACAGCCAGAGGCTGCAAGACAAGACCCCCCCCTTTGCTGGCAGGGCCGTGTGGCTGACCCTCTGGCTGGCAGGTGGGCAGCCGGGCCCCAGCCTCATCCGGCAGTGGGTCGCTTGGCCCCTGCCTCCAGACGTGGGCCCCTGGTCTATCCCCCTGGGGTCCTGCCACCATGACCCAGCCTGGGGACTAGGGGAGACTAGTTAACATTGCTGTCTCACGTGGCCCCTGAGGAGGTGACACCGACTGGCCTCCCTGCCCGTCTGCCTCCCAGGGTGAGGTTCCAGCCAGCCAGATGAGGCAAGGCGCTTCTGCTTACAAAGAGGAAGAGCCCAGAGTGGTGGTGCTGGCTGCCCAGACACGGGCGGGTGCCCGCTGCCGCCCCACCCCTGACCCACGAGCCTGACGCGGCCTCTGTTACATATATTTCACCCCAATAAAGCAAAGACCCCTCACGGGGCTGTGACACAACTGCGCTCCGGACTGTCTGTAGGCGCCACCCTCCCCAGGGGCATCACCCCTGGGCTGCAAGGGGTGTCCCACCGGCCTGGCCCTGGGGCCGCTGCACCCGCTCCACCCGACCCCATGGGGATGGTCTGCTCTCACACCGCCTGCTCAGAGTGGCCCAGTCCGGGCCCAGGCCAGCAGCTGCCGCTGATGCGTGGCATGTGGGACATGCGGGGCTCCCTCTGCACGTCCCTCAGGAAATGGAGGATTTGTCCTCCAGGAAAGCAGTGGGGTACACTGACTAGGCCGGCAGGGTGTATGTGGGAAGAGCCTGGGTTGAGGGGGGGCACTCTGAGAAGTCCAGAAAAGCAGGAGTCTGGGTTAGGGGGGGCACTCTGAGAAGTTCAGAAAGGCAGGAGGAGAGGGTTCCCCGTCCGAACAAGGGCGAGGGGGTCACAGGACACAGATTTCAGGTGGCCCAGTGCAGGCTGAGGTCAGCCCAGGTGGACACCAGGCCACACTGCCTCAGGGTTCTGTCCAGTAGTCAGGAGACAGAATTCTGATTTTTATTACAGGAAGAATTAGAAAATGGCTGCTGAAGAGGGTCTAGTTGGAGCTGTGAAGTGGAGGAGCTGCGAGCTGAGCGAGGAGAGGCCGGCCTGCCCGGGGGAGGCTCAGGGTCCAGGCCCATGTAGGGGCCGCCGGCCCGAGACCTGAGCATTGCTGCAGCCCACCCCGGGCCGCCGTCCAGCAAAAAAGTGCTGGCCTTGCAGCTTCAGATGGATCCAGAGTTGTGCAACTCTGGGCTGATGCAGACCAGGGCGGGCCTGGAAAAACGTGCGGGAGGAGGCCTGGGGTCTACAGTCGGGCCTCCCCTGCTCCCTGTCATTGGCAGGGAGCCTACCCTGGGCTGCAGGGTCGGGCACCTCACTGCCAGCTGTGCCTGTGCAAATATGTCCTCCAGGCCCCGGAACCCTCGAGCTGGGCCTGAGTGGGGGGTGGTCACAGCCCCCGCAGCGTGTGTCCTGTGCACACCTGTGGCCCAGCCCACGTGCTAGCCCTTCCAGGAGGGTGCCTGGCCCCACGGGAGTCCCCCTCCACGCATCCAGGGCCCCTTCTGTGGAGCCCACCTGCAGGCTGTGTCAGGGCGGGCTGGCCCATCCCAGGTCCCACGAGTGGGAGTCAGGGCTGGTTCCCGCGCCCTGAGCCAGGTAGCTCTGCCCAGGCGGATGGGCGCGTGGGGCAGATCCTGTGGCCAGGTGGACACAGTGGTCCCTGCGGGAGCCCGAACTACCTCCCTCGGGGGCCGCTCGGAGGCCAGAGATGCTGCGAAGGAGCGGGGCAGGGCTGCAGGCAGGAGGGGCCTGGGGAGCCTCTCCTTGCAGCTTTCCCATGACGCCCCCGTAATCTGGGCTCTTCTCCTTGGCACCCCCGCACCTCGCAGCTGCCGGGCCCGGCCAGCTGCTCCTCCCCCTCCCTGGGCCAAGATGAGCAAGTGTCCGGGCACCGCGGCCTTTCCCATGGCGGGGGTGGGGTGGGGGGGAGGGCGAGGAATTTGAGGAGGAAGCATCAGTGGCCCGAGAATTTGGAAAATGTGTCCAACTGCTTGGAGCACTGGGAAGATGCCGGCCGGGGGATTAGGAGTAGGAGGGGGGTGGACGCAGTCCTGGGTGGGCCATGACGGATGGGGCGGCCGGGGCTCTGGCGGGAGAAGGAGGCCCGTCCGTGTGGGCAAGCCCAGGGGGCAGCTGTCCCCATCCCTCAGCTGGCCCCCTCTTGCCGGCGGCATCTCATCGGACACCTCCGACCCCGGGCTGCTGGGGCTGGACCCTGGGCCCTGTCTGCTCCCGCAGGCTGCCCTGGCCTGAGATGGGCCCTGGGAATTCGAGGCGTGGGGTCCTCTGCAGGCAAGGCTGGGCCCTGCTGACCGCCTCCTCCACCAGCTCAGTCTCCTCTCCAGCCCTCGCCTCAAGGCCCGGAGCCCCCCAAGTTTGGCCCTCAGTGGGGGCACCCCTCTGGGAAGAGGGGGAGCTGAGGCCGCTGTCTGGTGGGTCTGGGCCCTGGGAACTCTCGGAGCAGCAGCTGGCCCTGCTGCGTGGAGCCGGCTGACAGGCTCGGCCAGCCCTGGGCTAAGCCCTCCGTGATTAATTGTGGCGGAGATTCACACCAGAGGGAGTGGGACCTTGGCTAAGCCCAGCAGCTGCTCGTGGGGGCCCAGGGGGGCTCGGGGCACCTCTTCCATTGCCCACACCCCACCCTGCTGGCCTGCACCAGCTTCACCGGCTTGCCTGGACCAGCCCCGTCTCCTCTCGGGGGTCTCAGGGAGGCGCCCCGTCCTCCTAGAGTGAACCAAGCATGGTGGCCAGGGCTTTGATGACCTTACAGAAACCAGATCGTCCCTGGGACGCGGAGGCAGCCCTGGGATGTGAGATTCCAGCTGCCCCCCACTAGGCCTGAGCTCATCTGCAGCCCTAGAGCCGCAGAAAACCACACCGCCCCCGCAGGCAGAGGCGGGCTCCGCTGCTGGGGACCGAGGGGCCCCAGGACCAGTGACTCTACGCGGATTGCAGGCCCGGGGGATGGGGAGAGGGGAGGGGCAGGGCGCCAGGACCACCGAGCCGCCCGCAACATTCGACCCTGAGGGGGCGGATCCGGAGTTGGATTTTGACCTGGAAAACAAGCTTTTTCCAGAAAAGGGAGAGGGGGCCCGCAGGGGCCGCCAGCCACGTCTCCCTGACCCCTGACCCCTGGCTCTGGCGTTTGCTCAGCCAGCTTTGCAGAGACCCGGCAGACCATCCCCTGGGTCACTGACTCCCGGGCCCCGTCCTGTGTCCTCCTCACTGGCCTCCTCTCCCTGCCCACCCCTCCCGGCCGCTCGCTTCTCCAGAGGTGCCTGGGAAAAGGCCCTGACCCCCGTAGCCCGGCGCCTGCCTGCCTGCCCGCCCCCCCCAAGGGGAGCAGGAGGGGTTCCCGCTCTGTCCCCCGTGGCCCTGTGTGCTGGGCACACTGGTCGCTGTGCTCAGACAAGGGTGGGAAACTCAGTGTGAGGAAACCCCAGAGGCAAGCCTGGGCCCAGAGGGCACCGGGCCCGGCGGAGGTTTCGTGGTGCCCACCTGCATGGGCAGAGGCCCCAGAATGTGGGCCCCCCCACACCCGTCCTGGCCTTTGGTCCTCTCTCTTCATGGGCCAAAGTGGGGTCCGCCTTACAGGGCTTCTTTATGCCCCGTCCTGGGCATCCCCCAGGGCAAGAGGCCGCAGTAGGGCCCTGCAGGCAGGTTCCCAGGGCACCAGCCTGTCCAGCCTGCCCCAGCCCAGAGCCCTCCCAGGGCAGGGTAATTGTGGGAAATGCAAGCCACATGCCTCGGGCTCATTTATACTTAATTCAATACAATGAGCTTCCCGGGGCCTTTGATGTCCCGGGACCTGCTGGCCTTTAGTGCGTTGTGGGCTGCAAGGCCGGAAGCCATGGTTTAAGGCAGAGCTGGGCGCCTCCGCCCCTCTGAGGTGGGTTGTTGGGGACCCAGGGGCCGGTCTCCTCCCCGGGGGGCGGGGGGGGGGGGGGAAGGCTGGTTGCCAGGCAGCCTTGGCAGCCCCATGGGCCTCCCCCTAGCACCCTGGACCCCTCCCCAGACCACGGGCATCTTCTGGAAGAGCCAGGCGCTGCAGGGCGGGAAGGGCCAGGGGGCTTCGCAGAAGCTAGATTTGGAAAGCAATTTCCAGGGTGGGCTCAGCAGCTGTCAGGAGCAGCCCCAGGCCCCAGGCCACCTCACTGAGTCGCTTCCACCCAGTGGGCCTCCAGACCAGCCCGTGGCCCGTGGGTGGGGAACAAGGGCTGGCAGGCACAGCTGGGGAGGGGCTCCTGGAAATCATCGAGGACGGGGGCCGTGGAGCCAGCTGGGCCCCAGTGTGCCCGACTGGTCAGCCTCTGCCTGAGGGCCTATGGGCAGGGCCTTGCTGCAGGCGGCGGGTTGTAGGGGTGAGGGTTTGCCAGTTACCCACCGGCAACAGGCCCTCCTGAGCTCTTCCCAGGGGCTTCCTGGAGGTGGGGGCTCAGAGGGCAGAGAGGGTTGTGTCAGGCTGCAGGCCGCGGTGGACACAGGCTGGGAGCCCAGCAGGACTGGAAGCTCGCAGCTCCCCCGGGCGCGGGGTGTGAGCACGCAGGAGCTGGAGCGAGTGTCCGAGAGCTCCGGGCCTGGGGCGCTGGAGCCTGTGGGCTGGCCAAGACAAGCTCGCCCTGCTGGGTCGACAGGGGCGTCAGGGCCACGAGGGCACGGGAGCCTGAGCAGGGCCAGGGCCCAGGGCCCGGCTCCACGCCGTGCCCGCGTGCACACGGCGTCCCCCAGGACGGCCCCCGCCCCTGCCCCAACCCGGAGGGCCGGGCCGGCTCTGGGGAGGGGGGACAGCTGTTGGTCTCTCGCATTCCAGACTCGGGGCCAAGCATTTGGGTGAGGCTGTTTTTCTTAAAAAGTGTCATTTGAAAATAAACAGTGTTGCTGGCGCTTCTCTGATTGCCCCAGGTCCCTGGGGAGCAGCAGCAGGCAGGCAGCGTCTGGGGGTCCAGGTGGCCGGGGTCTTCCAGCCAGGTTGGCCGCCCCCGCCTCCTGGAACGGGCCCTGCCACTGAGAAGGCCCACCAGGGAGGGGCATCCCTGAGCGTGAAGACGGCTCCAGAGGCCGGGCGCCCCCATGGGCACCCAGGGCTGGGGAGGTGGCTGGGAAAGAGGGGGGTCTTCCTCGTCCCAGAGCGGGTCCAGGCAGGCCCAGCTAGTCTCACTGCCCAGGGGCTGCGTGGGGTGCCCAGAGGCCTGATGCCTCTGTTTCACCTACACGCCCAGGGCTCTGGGGGGCCCAGACCCCCACCCACTGCTGCCTCTGCTCTGGGATTTTCAGTGAAGCGGGGTAGGAGGCTCCTTCCTGAGCTCCAGAACCTGAAGGCTCTGGGCTTCCTGGGGGCTGCCCTCCGCCACACCCCCTGCCAAGCATAGTCTCTGCTAGGGCAACCACACTTGCTCCTCCTGGAACCCATGCCAGCTCCCACCTTCCCAGGGTCATCTGAACCTAGGCCAGACCATGACCTCTGGGCGTCACATCTCTCTCGCCTGCCCGCTGCCCACTGCCCACAGGACGGTTATGCTGTGATATGCTGGGCAGCTGTGAGCAAGCCCTGGGCTGTCAGTCTGAGGGGCGTGTGGACCCCTGCAGGCCTGAGGGCTTGGAACCCCACCGTGGCCCTGCGGCATCTAGAAGCAGGGCTCACTTGCCTCTCCCACACACACTCGATGGGAGCCGGCTTTGGTGCACGGGCCCACCTCAGCCTGCTCGCAGGCCGTGCATGCCCTGTGGAAGCTGCCTGGGGTGGCACTTACTGGGGGGCCTTGTGGCCCCCGATGCTGCATGGAGATGCTATGTGCCTGCCCCACACCCCAGGGAGCTGGGAACCTGGCTGCAAGGCCCTCCCCGCCCGGACGGAACCCGGGGCCCCTGCTGAGCAGAGCAGCAGGCCTCAGAAAGAGAGGATCCTCCTGGGCAGGGATCAAGGGGGGGTGGCCCAGTGTATCCCCCCGGACACTGCACTGCTGTGACGCTGTGAAGCTGGGCTGCCCTTGGGGGCACGGGCAGCAGGAGGCCCCCACCCCACGCCAAGAGACCCTTGGGCTGGACACAGCCTGAAGGACATGGGAGGCGAGGCGACTGACGGGCTGCCTGTCCACCCCCAGAGCAGCTCTGCACACTTCCCTCCACTGCGGACGTGCTGACCCTGACCGTCTGACCATCCGGGGTGGGCACGGCCCCACCGGCCCTGTTTGAGCTCCGAGGTCAGTGCCCAGGACTTTGCCTGGGGGCTGCCGCCCCAGGGACCACGTGCTCCTCACCTGCCTGACCCGCCCACTTTGCCGGGGCTGGGGAGTGGGCAGCGGGTGGTGGGATGACATAGAGCCCGCCTCCCTCCGGCTTGGCCACAGAAGCCTTTGACCTTCCAGGAGGTTCCTCCTCTGCTCCCCGTCCGCCCCCAGGCCCCTCTCACGCGCTCACACTCCAGGGCTGTCTTCCTGCTGGAGTCTGCCCCTCCGGGCCTGCGGTGACCCCCCACCCACAAGCGCACACAAAGACAGAGGTGTGGTCCAAACCAGCTGTACCCACGTCCTGCTGGTCCCCTCAGTGTCTGTGGGGCGCAGAGTCCTCTCTGCCTTCCCGTGGAATTCAAGGGAGTGGTTGGTGTGCAGGAGAAGCTTCCTGTTAGTACAGATGCGCTTCCCCGAGGCCTGCCTGAGGTTCTGGCGGCGGGGACCCCGGGCCCAAGCAGACTCCTAACTGGCATCTGGAGACCAGAGTCACCCCAAGTCTGGGAGCCCCAGCCCCTCTCCCAGGAAGTCTCCCCAGACCACCCAGTAGCACCTCCACCTGGTGGGCAGGGGTGGACAGGGGCTGGGTCTGTCCCTCGTGGGGTGCCCCCAGTCTGGAGTGACCAGACCCAGGGGGTGCTCTCACGGGGCTGGCTGAGGGAGGGTCAGGCTGCCCAAGTTGGTTGTCTGCCGAGGTCAAGTGTTGAAAAAGAGGGGCACTGTGCGTGGTGAGCCAGGGGTGAGGGCCCAGGGAACCTGCAGACCAGACCCACAGCTGCCCCGACAGGTGGGCAGCTTCTGTCCACCAGGGGCCAGGCCGCAGGGGCTGAGGTCAGCCGGGGGCATCCCCTCTTCGAGGAAACCGCCCCCTGCCCCCGTTCAGAGACGTTGCGCAGTGCCCCCCGTGGGCCTCTCCCCCTCCGTCCTCACCCCTGGCTTACTTTGTTTCTGGGCAGAGTTCCTGGGGAGAGGCAGCCGCTGTGTGGGACCAACCCTGGGCCTCTGCCGCCCCCTGAGCTGACCCGGCCTGAGGGAGGCAAGGCTCAAGGGGTGTTCCCCAGGCTGGCCACCCCGAGAGCAGCGGGCACGTGCTGAGGGACAGTACTGCCACTTTGGACATGGTGGGCCGTTTGCTCTTGGTTCACGCTGGACTGGCTGCCTGCTCTCGAGGCTTGGGGAACAGAGCCTGGATCTCTGGGCACCTCCCCACCACCAGCGAGGCAGCCAGTGGGCAGGAGGAGGCCAGAGCTCCTTGGGGGAAGGCTGGAACAGTCGTGCGGGGGCCCATGTCCACGATGAGAGCAGGGTCACGGGCCCAGGCTGGGAAGGGGGCACTGGGGCAGCACGGGCACCATGCACGGGCACCATGTTCATAGAACTCGGGTGTGTGCTGGCGGGGCGGGTGGGGGACCGGAGCCTGCCTGGGGCCTCCTCCTGAGGGGAGCGCGTCTGGAGCACGTTCCTGGGTGACAGCTCCGTGATGGATGGCGAGGGAGCGGGGACGTCTGGGGCCCGTCCTGACCCGTGGGCTCCCTCCAGGCTGGGCAGCCGCGGCCCTCGGGCCAGCCTCTTCCTACCGGCCCCCGCCTCCCCCGGGAGGGCTGAGCACGGCGTCCGGCTGGCTCCACTGGGCCCCACGCTCAGCTCCGAGCGGAAGTGTGGGTGGCTCCCCAGTCCCCCGCATGACAGCCATGGAGGCCTGGGGTGGGGGCCTGCTTCCAGACCTGAGGCCTTCTTGCCACTCCAGAAGCTCCCAGGCCAGCTGGGCGGGTGGGCAGGGGTGGCTCTTGAGCCAACTTACTGCAGACCCCTCCTGCCCGCTTCCCACCCAGCCCCCCACCACCCCTCCTCTACACAAGCACTTATCCGTGACAGGCACATCATGTCAGCCCTTAATCCCAGCGTCCCGGCCTCCCTCCTGCGGGCCTGGAGCCTCCCACTCCCCAGCTCCTTCAGCCCCCTCCCCTGGCCCGGGGTGTCAGCCCCGGTGGGCAGGGGCTGTGCCCACCAAATCCAGGACCCGTGAAATTTGTCCTTAATTAAGTCGTCGCATGACAGGCTCCCACATGTGGGAGGCTAATAATCTGAGACCCTCTCAGCCGCCTGCGGGGCGGGGGCTTCCTGGGAGCTGGGGGGCGGGCTGGCTGCTGGTCGGGGAGGCAGGGCTGGTCTCCCTGGTTGGCAAGCGTGAGCCTGCTTGTGCAACCACCCCTTCCGGCTCCCCCCGGGGCTCCACACAGAGGGGCGCCCAAGACAGCAGCCTGGCCTTGGCTGGGGCAGCCCCATGGCCCCCTCTGGCTCCAAGCCCACTGGGAAAACAGCCGCTTTATCTCAGGCGCCTCCCGACCTGCAAACAGCCATGTGCCCCTCGGGGGCCGCTCTTGGCACACATGCCCTCTTGCCCCCACGTCCCAGGTGAGGTCGTTCACCCTCGGACGGGCCAACGGGGGCCAGAGGCTGTAGGCCCCTGGCCCTCAGCGGGCCTGCAGGGACAGACGGGTTCGGGCTGCAATCCCTGGGCTCGGGGTCAGTCCCAGGAAAGGCCGTGGGCGGGGATGGGGGGTGGGGGCCACACAGCAGAGAGGTGGGGGCTGGAAGCTGCTGAGCGGAGCTGGGCCTGGGTGGTGAGAGCCCACGAGCCGTCCTGTCATTTGCCAGCCCTTCCCTAGTGACCGCTCATCCCCTACCTTCTCGGCCTCGCTCAGCCACTCACCCACCCATCTGTCCCCCACCCCAGAATGGGGGCTCCAGGGCCTGCCCCAGGCCAGCAGGCTCTCAGGATGACTTTCTCTAGCCATGCGAGGCCAACTCATCCTGTCTGGGTCTCAGAAACCTTTGGGAAAGAAAGAGTAACCTCAGGGGAGCAAAAGCTTTAAATCCGAGCCCTTCTCAGGCACAGCAGTATGGCAGCGGGGGGCCTGGAACGGAGGAAGTCCGGCCTGTTTCTGAAGCCAGGCCTCCAGACCCCAGGCCTTCTGGGGTCCCCTAACCCGGAAGAGTCTGCCTCCTCTCTGTCGGGGAGTCCTGTCACAGATGGTTCTGGGCCAGGCGCTGCCCTGCCAGGGCCCCGGGCCTCCCTGCATTTTCCCAGAGATGGGGGGCTTGGCTGCAGAGGCCGGCCAGCCCCCTGATCCCAGAGGAGGCCCCAGAGGTCTCACTTGCAGGGGCGCCACCAAGCTGGGTGGACCGGCTGTCCCCATGGTGGCTGTCCCCACTCCCCTTTGAGCAGGGGGCCCCAGTCTGAGGCTGGGCGTCCACCAGAGCTAGGGCCGGGAAGGGCTGGTCCCTTCCACTTCTCTGAGGTCTGTGGGGGCCCAGCCGGTGTTGGCAGGGGCCCACTGGAGCCCACTGTGCCGCGCTGGGCCTGAGGCCTGTCTCAGAGGCCTCTCTGGATGAAGGGAGGTGAAGGTGGAGGCCAGGCCACGGCCCTCACTCTCTCTGTTGGGGAGCACCAAGGTCTGGGGGGCGAATGGAGGAACAGGCAGCCCTGTGGAGCCTTGAGGGGCCTGGGCCCCCAGACCCCAGAACAGTGGGCCAGTGTGTGTGCGTCGGGAGGCGCGGGTGGAGGCCCGGGCCGGTCAGGTCCTGCTCCATAGAGCCCGGCGGGAAGCTGTCGACTCCTCGGTGTTGACATAGAGGTGATGTCACTGCCGACCATGGGGCGCCCGCCGGGGGCTCTGTGTGTGCTGCTATGTGCCTCATGGGCCCCGCCACGCACGGGGCAGAATCTGAAAGCCACCTGGATAAGCCCAAAGGACCCTTTTCTCCCCCAGGCCTTGTCTCCAGCCCACACGGGAGAGATGCCTGGGAGGGTGGGGAAGTGTGGGGACACCTGTGTCCCGAGTCTGCTCTGTCCTCAGATCTGAGGCCCTGAGCACCACCCACACCCCTGCAGCACCCCTAACCCCATGGACCCTCCTCCATCTTCTGGAGCTCCCTGCAGGCCACAGTCCCCGAGACCACACTGCAGCATCTCTCAGGAACGTCTGTGCCTCCCCCCGTGTCCCCAGCCCAGTCCTGCAGCCCTGCCTAGGACCCCCATCCTGCTCCCAGCCCCTTAGGTGAGCCCCACACCCCTGGCACGCAGCTCACCCAGGCCCAGCCCAGCCTCCTGGCGACTCAGGGTCCCCACAGTCCCCTCACGGCCGTGACCGCCCTGTTCCCGGCACCCACCCGTCTGGCCCCTCCTGGTTCCTCGTCCCTGGGAGTGCTTTTCCCAGCCTGCTGTCCTCCCCTTCCTCCCCTCCCTCCGGGGGCCTCTTCCTACCCGGTTCAGGGTGACCGCTCCGGCCCCGCTTCCTGACCCCGCTCCTCCGCCCCCTCGGGCTCTCCGGGCAGGCCTTCCATGCCTGCTGAGGCCTCTGCAGAGCGTGGGAACCCGTGGGCTGCCGACCCCTGCACCCCTGCCCCCTCCTCAGCTCTGCGCCCGCAGCATCACGGCCCCCAGGACGGCCCCGCCGAGGGGCGCTGGGACGGTCCGCTGGCCTGGCCCCAGGCCCACGTTGCTCCCCGCAGCCCCAGCTGCCTGCTCGTGTCCGGCCAGGTGTTCCATGCTGGAGCGCGGTGTCTGCTTCATGCAACACGGTGCTGACAAGGAACAGAATACCCTCAGTGACCGCTTCCAGGAAATGGTGCGGGCGGAGGGCCGTGAGGAGGGGCCCTTCCCAGCAAGTCGGCCTGCAGGTGGGCTTCCAGGAAGGGGCCCCCTGGTCCCCCCCAAGCCCTGGCCAAGGGCCAGCCATGTCACCAGGCGCGATCTGGGAGAGGTGCGGGGAGAGGGGCCGGGAAAGGAGGCGGGCAAGCGGCCCGGGCTGCGGCCCAGCATGGTCACCACAGCCTCAGGGGAGGCCCGAGCTGACCACACGCCTTCTAGCACCTTCTGTCTGCCCTTTCCAGAGTCATGCAATCTCTGCTGGGGCCCCTGGCTTGGGGCTTGTCAGTGCAACACATCAGTTCAGTTCAGTTCAGTCGCTCAGTCGTGTCCCACTCTTTGAGACCCCATGAACTGCAGCACGCCAGGCCTCCCTGTTCCTCACCAACTCCCGGAGCCCACCCGAACTCATGTCCATTGAGTCGGTGATGCCATCCAACCATCTCATCCTCTGTCATCCCCTTCTCCTCCTGCCCTCAGTCTTTCCCAGCGTCAGGGTCTTTTCAAATGAGTACAACACATGGAAAGACCCAAACACGGAGGGAGCTGCAGAAAAGGCCTCTGAGCCCAGGCTGGGTATGCGGTCCTGGGGCTGAGCAGGGGCCAAGCCTCCCAGCCCCCCACACCCCAGGAGCATCGCCCTGCCAGCCTCCAGCCCAGGCCTGCGTCTGCTGCGCCTGTGCTTGGCGCAGCCCAGAGCCCAGGCTGGGACAAAGCCACGTGGCAGCCCACCCTGCTCACCAAGCCTCCCAGGGCACCAGTCCGCTGGCCCTGGTAGGGTGTCACTTCCTGGACCATTGGAGATTCTTCTGTCACCTTTCAGGGCCACAAGGAGGGCCGGCCCCACCCCACCCCAGAGTCCACAATCCCGGCCTGAAGGTGGGCCCAGGGGTCATGAAATCTGGGCCCAGCTCAAGCCTACACCTGCAGCCAGGGCCAAGCAAAAGTCAGTCAGCCCCGCAGAGCACCCCTAACTGGACAGGCTCCTCCACTGTGACCGGCCTGGTTAGCGCCCCCAAGCAGAGACACTCACTCGTGTTGTATCCAAAGACCTGTGGACACACAGCCCAGGAGAGGCAGCCAGTTAAGCCTGTATATGCTGAGAGCACACAGCCAGACAAATGAGCCGGCACACAGGCCCACAGGGACGTGCTGAGATGAACACACACACACAGGGACACACATGTGGACACAGGGACACGGACACACAAACCCACATGCAGGGACTGTACGCACAGGAAGACATGCGTGGACAGACATGCGTGGAGACGTGGAGACACACAGACACACGGGCACACGTGTGGACGCAGGAGTGTGGGCATACAGACGCGTGAAGTCCTGTTTTCCGTAGGCCAGAGGCTGGATGGTTGCTCAGCCTAAATGCCCCATAGCAGCGTGACTGCGGGCTGGCCTAGATGTGAGGCCCCTGTGAGCGTTGGGCATGGAATCCAAGCCCCTATTTGCCTGGGGACCCACCTCGGCGCAGGGGCGTCTGAAGGTGGCTTTGGGTGGGAGCCCGGCTTGCCTCACGGACCCCTCTGGGCCCCTTCTCTAAGGCAGGAAGTGGGGCTGGGCCAGAGGTAAACACATTCCAACCTGGGGTCCCCGCTCCCCAGAGAGGCGCTGTGCTGGCCACCAGCTCTCCCAGCCCTGGTGGGGCCCCACGCGCTGCCTGCACCCCCGCAGGGCCTCCTCGTCGCTGCTCAGGCAACCAGCCTGAGGGGGCAGGGGTGTAGCGGGTGGATGCAGCGAGCCCGGGCAGGGCCTGAGGGCCTGGGTCGTTTCCCCGGGCAGGCCTGGCGAGGAGCGTCCGCACTCCCAGCTGAGCCTCAGGATCCCGGGGAGCCTGGAGCAGAAGAGCGGGAGGGGCTCAGAGCCCCGGCCCCCCTGCTCTCCCCTGCCACGGCCCGTCACTTCTGGGGCCCCGTGGCCACTCGTGGCACCCACTACACCACCTCCAGCCCCGGGAGGCTGGCTTTGTCCTCTGAGGCCAGCTCTGCAGAGCTCCAAGGGAGACAGGCTCACAGAGACTACGAGGATGGATTTCTTTGTCCTGCTCTGGCAAAACACACGGGGGCAAGTCCAGCAGGCCGTGGGCCTAGAGAGGGCCAGGTCTTGCCCACGAGCTGCCAGCTGGGGCCCGTGGAAGCCCCTGGGGTAGGAGGCAGGAGGCTCTCAGGAGCCCCCCTACGTGTGCCATGGGCCAGCATGTCATGAAACGCCTTCATCCCAGCGCATCGTGCTGACCACCCGCCCGGCTGCTCTGGGACTGTCCCCCCTTGCTGCCTTGGAATTTGCACGTCTCCTCTCGGGGGGGAGCTGGGCCCAGAGAGGCCAGACACGGAACCGGGGGGAGTGCACGGGGGGCGGGGGCGACTCTTGGGGCTGGAGCCAGGGCAGTCAAGGGCCGGCCGCCCGGACGCTGGGAAAGGCACGCGCTGGGGGTCTCCCAGGCCTCTGCTATCTCCTCTCGGTCAGTCGGCCCGCAAGGCATTTCCTGACTGCCCTGAGCACGGGAAGGGGCCAAGGACCCAGCCCTCCTTCCAAGGGTTCCCAGCGTCGCGCCTGGCGCCCAGGAGCTGAGAGGCCTGTGGGGGGGGGGCAGGGGGTCAGAGGCAGAGGGGTGGCCCCGGCCTGCTGCTGCCTTGTACCCGGACAGCGGCCCCGAACGCAGAGGGGGGCTGCCCGTGCACCCCAGGCGATCCCCTGAGGCCAGACGCCAGCAGGACGTGGCCCCAAACGCAGAGGGGGGCTGCCTGTGCACCCCAGGCGATCCCCAAGGCTGGACGCCAGCAGGACGCAGCCCCAAACGCAGAGGGGGCCTGCCCGTGCACCCCAGGTGCACCCCTGAGGCCGGACGCCAGCAGGACACGGCCCCGGGCAGGCTCTTTCTGTGCACCCCTCTTCCCTGTCACCCCCACCCCTTCCTGCGGCGCCCCACTGTCGCCCGCTTGATGAGCGCTCACCCCACCAGCCCCGCTCTGCCCCCCACTGCAGCCGAGCAGATTCCACGGATGGAATCTGCTGTGGCCCTCCTGAGCACCACTTCCCCACTCCCCCACAGCAGAGAATGGGGAGGGGGGCCCGCTGTGCCCCAGCCCAGTGCTCAGGGCCTGCAGGGCTGGGGACGAGACGGGGGGGCGGGGGGGGGGGATGGGCTTCCTGGAGGCATGGCCCACCTCCTGCCAGCACTGCGGCTCGCCTGATCCCACGTCAAGCCCACTCTCCTGGGACGATTCTAGAAAGCAGCCTCCCAGACCAGGCTTTGGGGGTCTGGCCGGCAGCTCAGAGTGGCTTGGGTGTTGTGAGCGGGAGGGGCTCTCTCAGGGCTGACGGCCCCCTTTGTTCCCCCTGCAGGAACCCTGGGTCCCCCTGCCCCTCACCCCAGCCCCCATGTGGTGCTTGCCCCGGTTTCTTATGTCCCGGCCCCCTTGGCTGCCCCTCCTACAGGAGCCCCCCCCCGCCCCCCTCATGTCCGCAGCCCCCCACTCTGTGTTCCCGCTCCAGGCCGCCCCCTCCCCTCCATGTGTCCCCGCCCATGGGTTGCCCCCACCCTTGTGTGCAACCCCTTGTGGCCCGCGTGCTTTCCCATGTTCCCCCGCCCCATTTCCCCCCACACCCCCCCACACCCGTTCATCTCAAATGCAAGAGTCCTGAGACAAATTCCTGTAACTGAGTTTATTGATGAGTCCAGGGCATCTGAGGAGGCCCTGGCAGGGAGGGACACAGGGCAAGATGGGCACACAGTGGAATGCTTGGTGCCGTGCTCCCGATGTTTGGAGCCTCCAGACTAGGTGTGGGAGGGCGGGGCCCCTCACACTCGGGCCCCCCCACTCGGGCCCCCTCCCAGTCACCCACGAGGGTGGGTAGGGTGCTGGGCGGGGGGCACGGGCTGAGGAGGCCTACACATTCAGCAGTTGGCACACACACGCGCTTACACACGCTCAGAGACCAGGGCTGGCTCCAGAACCCCAACCAGTGCAAACGACTTTTAGTGCAAATTAATTCAAGGGGGACGTGGGGAACGGGGCTCTGGACGCTCTGAATCTCCTGAGCAAAGGACAGCAGAGAGAAGATCAGAAGATAGAGACAGAAAAGGAGGGAAAGGAGGGAGGGAGGCTGTTGGTGGTCTCGGGGCTGGGGCAGGGGGTGGCCGCAGAGATGGAGTCGCCGGGCCGGGGTGGGTGTCGCCGCGGGCGCCGCTCTTCCGGTGGTGTGGGTCGTCCGTTCCTTTAGGTCAACCTGCGGACAGACAGAAGGTGTGAGGGCGGGGCAGGCTGGCCAGGGGGCGGGGCGGGGGCGCTTGAGAGGGCCAGTACCTTCCAGAGCTGATTCCTGAGTTAAGGTGTGTAGTGGTTCCAAAATGCAGCATATTCTCGAGTCAGAGCTAGAAAGACTTGAAGAAGTCCAAGTTCCAAGTCCCAGGCATGAGCTGGGTAGCACCATTTCTGCGGGAGGGGAGAGCGTGAGTCCCCGCCTCTGGGGCCCTGGCGCGCCCGCCGCCCTGCGTGTGGCGGGGCCCTCCCACCTTGTCATCTTGAGGGTTCTGGGTGTCTGAAGAGCAGCAGTAGCGTCTGCTCCGTCAGGAGGCTAAAGGAACGGTGATATCCCGGCTCCCCGCGGGGCCAGCGCTCTGTGGGAGAGAGGCGCCTGTGAGGCTGAGTGCGGGCCCGCGGGCCCGGGGCGGGGGTCACGGCCCGCATCTACACTCACCTGGGAGGCCGGACGGTCCCGCCTGCTCTCTCCATCACACCGGACCATATCATATCCCTCTGTGCGCGTCCTGGCCGCCAGGCCTCCGTGGCTGGCAGGCACCACCACCCCACTGGAGACGTGGCTGTGGGCAGAGAAGGAGGGGCGCTGACTGGGTGGGCAGAGGTGGCCAAGGGCATCAAGAGGGCAGCGGGCTGGACACTCACCTTCGTCTCCGGTCCGAGCTCAGAGGCACCGATCCCGCTCCGTCATCGCCCGCAGAGGCCCGCCTTGGCCACGAGCTCGAAGTCCAGTGCCCCTCCCACTGGCTCGGTGCCCGGCTCCGGCCCCTCGCCCCTGCCTGTGCCCTGACCTCCCTTCCCCCGAGAGTGCACACTCATGCCACCCCACCCGCCCCGCCTAGCCTGGTCTCGCCCGTGTCCTTGGCTCCCCTGGGTACTGTCCTGTCTATCATGCCCATCCCAGGGGCCAGCGGTTCGGGTCAAGTGTCCCCAGTGTCCCCAAGTGCACTGGGGCCCTCCCGCGTGGCCCCTGGGCCGCAGTGCCGCGTGGGGCTGGCGTCCACGGGCTGGGCCCGTGCAGCCTCCCTGCTGCGGGTATCTCTCCGGGCCTGTCCCGCGGCCACCGCCCCCCAGATGACATCCTGCCGCGGTTGCCCGCGCACTGCGCTGCCTTCTCTCTCATTCTCCGGCCCTCGAGGCTCCGGCTCAGGCCTGAGGACGCCTGGCCGCAGCCGCTCCTGTGACCTGCTACTAAGTGAATCGCGGTGGGTGAAGTGGCGGCTGGGAACCCCTCTGTCCTGAGTCCCCGCCCTGTCCTGCTCGCTCCGGGGGCCTGAGTGCCCCCTGCACGTGCTGGCAGCCCTGCCTGCTCATCCCGCCTGACTCTCTGGAAATGCCCTTGCCACCCGGGGCGGCCCGCGGCCCCCCAGCCCGCCCTGTCTCAGCTCCCCCTGAGACGGTATCACCTGTGCTGCCTGACCAGCCTGTGTCTTGCTGCTCTGCCGGGAGGCCAGCCTCTCCACCTCGCTGGCCCGCGCTCCCCAGAACCTCCTTCTGCAGGAGGCCAGGAGAGCAAGGCCCAGCGAGGAGAAGGGGACTCACCTGGCCGGCAGAGCGCTGTCTTCACCTGCCCGTGGCTGCCAGCTACGCCTCCGTTGCCCCTGCCCCGGGGCGAGCCTCTCTCCAGAAGCCCCCTGTCCACCAGCCGCCACGACCTGAAACCAAAATTGACCGGGATGAATGCCTGGCTCCCCCCTCTTCTCCTCCGTGCTGCTAGCTTGGGTCTTTCACCCTCCCACGCAGATGTTGCCCGGCCTGCGGGGCGCCCGGGAGCAAAAAATGATCCCCAAAAGGCTCCCGGGCGCCCCGCGGCCCTCCCCAAGCTAGCCCCTCTGTGGGTCCGCTCCTGCCAGGCTCCAGATGTCCAAGGTGATCCTTGGCCCACCCCACGCAAGCTTCCCTGCACCCCACTTCCCCATCTTCCCCCGGTTACCCCTCCGCTCCCCCGCTTCCCCAGTTTCCCCCGTGCCCCCCCATCCCTCCCACCACCCCCCTCCCACACCCTGCTCCTCGGGCCCTAGCCCGGGCTTTTTCTAACTGGAGGCAGCCCCGCCCAGCATTCCCGCCCCTGCCCGGCCAGCCAATCGGCACAGGGACCGTGTTGGGGCCCCCGCGAGGCCCGCCCCCACCCGGGACGGTCCAGCGCACGTACCTCGCCCGTCCTGGAATTCTCCAAAGAGGGCCGGCCCCGCACCCCTCCTTTGGCATCCGGTGGGGAGGCTCTGGCATTGTTCCTGAGAGCCCCCCCGCCCACCACACTGTGTCCCCGCAGGCGGCTGCCGCCCAACCTCCAGGGGCACGCGCTGCCCCGGACGGAGGTCCGGGCGGGAGCCACCAGATGCCCCGTGGGACTTCAGAGTCGCCTCCTGCCACCGCTGTGGCTGAGACCACGCCGTGGTTCCGGAGCCTGGGGCGCGGAGGTGCGGGGTGCGGGGCTCGGGGCTCCGGGAGGCTGAGGGAAGTTCCCCGGGTCTCACTGGCCGGCGGGAGCCGACTCTCCTGCTCGAGGGCCATCTGGCCGATGGAGCCTGCTGTGAGCACAGTGCCCTGGGCAGGGCAGGGTCCCCACCGTGGCCGGGGAGCCCCGTCTTGTCCCGCCACGGTCGGCTCCACGTCGGGGCCAGGCGTGCCGCTGTCCTCTGCGCTCGCAGGCGCACCAGGGCGGTGAGCCCGACAGCCTCCCCGGACGTAGCAGCCCGCAGTTCACATCCAGAGTCCAGACAAAGACCAGAGCCTTGAACTCCGCAACCGCCTCATCCCTGGGGCAAGCACTCGGGCCTCATGGGGCGCTTTGAGAACCAGCAATCCGGAGAGTTTGGCCACCAAGTCTCCAGTGCTGGGGCCATGAGGTGGGAGGGGCATGCCCCAGCAAGGGACCCAGAGCTCTCCAGGTCTGAGTCCACCTCAGTTAGGCCTTGGGATGACCCTGCTCTCCTGGATCCCTGCCACACCAGACGGCCAGCCTTTCTATGTGTGAACCCCCAGATTTACGTGGGAAAACTTCAGCTTTGACCATGGGTGAACCCCCAGATTTACTTAGGAAAACTCTAGCCTTGACCATGGGTGAGCCCACAGAGTTACATGGGAAAGTTCCAGCTTTGACTGAGGGTGGACCCCCAGATTTACATGGAAAACTCTAACCTTGGCCATGGGTGCACCCCAGATTTATGTGGAAAAATTCCAGCTTTGACCATGGGTGAACCCCCAGATTTACATGGAAAACTCTAACCTTGGCCATGGGTGAACTCTCAGATTTAAGTGGGAAAATCTCAGCTTTGACCGTGGGTGAACCCCCAGATTTCTGTGGAAAAATCCCAGCCTTGGCCATGGGTGAACTGTCAGATTTATGTGAGAAAACCCTAGACTTTACCGTGGGCAGACTCCCACATTTGGCCATAATCGGACCTCAGGCACAGCGGCCGCGGGCGGTGATGCTCGCGCCTACACTGCCGCCTCGCGGCCGCTTCTGTCTCCACACCCACAACCACTCAGCCCTATTTGGGGGGCGACCAGCCAGGGAGGTGGCTCTTGATGCAGCGGGGAGGATCCCGGGATCCTTTGCCCTGGGCAGGCGGTGCCCGGGGCCCTGTGCCACCAGGGGACTGGGGCAGGAGGGGTCCCTCTGGAGCTAGGGCTGTGCCTCACCCAGGCTCCCCATCAGATCCCTGTCATCCCCAGCACCAGAACGTTTATCCCCCTATCCCCACTTGCCCCCCACCTTGGACAGGAGACCATGTCTCTAGGGTGCTGTGGGGCCCACTTCCCACAGTTCACGGGCTCCAGGGCACACCCAGGGGGCTTCTATTGGTCGGGAAACCCACCACCATGAAACTGTGAGGGTCCCAGAGTGTGGCGTGGAGAAATGACCAGCCACTGAGCACGCTTGCTCAGCCCAGATCCCCACTGGTTAATGACCCCACGGCACTAAGGTGCCTGCTGCAACCCACTTTGGTGGCGGTGCTCCGGCAACCAGCAGACCAGCAGCGGCTGAACCCGGAGTCAGCGGCACGCCCAGACCTTTAGCATTTCAAACAGCTGAACTGCATGGAGATGCTAATGACCGGCTGTTAGGGTTGGAGGCTCTTCTTGAAGGCAGATGCAGCTCAATAGAAGACCCAGAGTTTGGGAGGTCTGTCTGGGTGGGGGGCAGTACACTGGGCTAGAAGCGCAAAGTCCAGGTTTCAGTGGCACAGGCTGCCATTCTCATGCCAGGGAAACGTCACTTAGGTCCCACGCCATGGGACTTCAGTGGGGCGGGGGGAACCTGTGGCTGAAGCCGCAGGGTGGCCCGACCTGGCACCTTAGGTGGCTCAGTTGAGTGCCTGTTCCCTCCATGACGCTCATGGGCCACCGTGATATGTGGCTTGTGCAGACCAGCAAGGTCTCTGGCTGGGCACACACGGACCCGGGCCGCTGCATGGGCAAACCCCTACCGCTGATGTGTGAGCCCGCACCGCCGCCTCGCGGCCGCTTCTATCCCCACATCTGCAATCCTGGGCTCCGTTCAAGGACTGTGACGGGTCTATTGGGCCGGCCCAAGACAAAGAGAGAAGACCCCCGAAATCCTCCTGCCCTTGGTAAGGCGCCGCCCAGGGCCCTGGGCTGCCGAAGGTACCACAGAAAGAGTCTCTCTCTGAAGCTGGCTCCGCGTCGCCCCAGGCACAGGGGGTCCCTCATTGTCCCCAAATGCTCCCTATCCTCTCCCAACTTCAACAGTGCCGCCCACGGTGGCTTGGGGTGACACGGGGGAGCTCGGACAGGCATCCCATCTCCCTGATGACCCTGTGGACCATTGTGGTATCCGGCCTGGGCGGACCCGGGATCCCACGCGGGCGGATCGCGTGTGGGCAGACCCCGCCGCGGCCACCTTGGTGGTGATGTGTGAGTCTGCACTGCCACCGCGCGGCCGCGTCTGTCTCCACACCCACAACCTCTCAGCCCTATTTGGGTTGTGACCAGCTAGGGAGGTGGCCCCTGATGCAGCGGGGAGGACCACGGGATCCTCTGCCCTGGGCACTGTGTCACCCAGGGCCTGGTGCAGGAGGGGTCCCCCTGAAACTAGGACATTTCCCCACCCAGGCTCCCCATCAGGTCCCTGTCACCTCTGGATATAAGGCCCTTTATTCCCCTAGCCCCACTTGTCTCCCACCTTGGTGACCTGGGGCCGTGACTCTAGGGTGCCGTGCGGTCCACACTCAGCAGCGCAAGGGCTCCAAGGCAGCTCCTGTCAGTTGGGAAACACAACTTCAGGGTCTTGTGTGGGTCCCAGCGCGCAGTGTGTGGAAGTAAACAGCCACTGAGTGGGCTTGCCCAGCCCAGCTGCCCACCCTTAATGACCCCAGGACACTAGGGTGCCTGAGGAAACCCACATTGATGGCGGTGCCCGGGCGACCAGCAGACCAGCCGTGGCCCGCGGCTGAACCCAGAGGCAGCAACACGCCCAGACCTTCAGCATTTCAAACAGCGAACAGCATGGAGATGCTAATGACCGGCTGTTAGGGTCTGATGTTCCCCTTGAAGGTGGATGCGGCTCAATAAAAGACCCGGAGTTTGGGAGGACTGTCTGCGGTGGGGAGCCAGTAGGCTGGCCTGGAAGCACAGAGTCCAGGGTTTAGAGGCACAGGCTGCCATCCTCCAGCCTGGAGACAAGACATAGGTCCCACCTTGGAACTTCCGCGGGGAGGCGGGCACTGTGAGTGTGTGGCTGAAGCTGTAGTCTGGCACGACCTGGCACCTTAGGAGGCTCAGACGAGTGCCCTGTCTCCCACGTGACCCTGGGGCCACCGTGGTATACGGCCGCGCGTCTGGACCCGGGATGCCGCGTGGGCGAACCCCGGCCGCTGATGTGTGGGCCCGCACTGCCGCCTCGCGGCCACTTCTGTCCCCACACTCACAGCCGCTGGTTTCTGTTTAAGGGCTGTGACGGGCCGGCCGGGTCAGCTCAAGGCAAAGAGAGAAGAGCTGTGAAATCCTCCTGCCCTCGGCAATGCGGCGCCCAGCACCCTGGGCTGCCGAAGGCCCCACAGAAAAAGTCTCTCTCTGAAGCTGGCTCCGCGTCGCCCCAGGCACAGGGGGTCCCTCATTGTCCCCAAATGCTCCCTATCCTCTCCCAACTTCAACAGTGCCGCCTGCGGTGGCTTGGGGTGACACGGGGGAGCACGGACAGGCATCCCATCTCCCTGATGACCCTGTGGACCATTGTGGTATCCGGCCTGGGCGGACCCGGGATCCCACGCGGGCGGATCGCGTGTGGGCAGACCCCGCCGCGGCCACCTTGGTGGTGATGTGTGAGTCTGCACTGCCGCCGCGCGGCCGTGTCTGTCTCCACACCCACCACCACTCAGCCCTATTTGGGTTGCGACTAGCTAGGGAGGTGGCCCCTGATGCAGCGGGGAGGACCACGGGATCCTCTGCCCTGGCCAGGTGGTGCCCAGTGCTCTGTGCCACCAGGGTGATGGTGCAGGAAGGGTCCCTCTGGAGCTAGGGCTCTGCCTTACCCAGGCTCCCCGTCAGGTCCCTGTCACCTCTGGATATAAGGCCCTTTATTCCCCTAGCCCCACTTGTCTCCCACCTTGGTGACCTGGGGCCGTGACTCTAGGGTGCCGTGTGGTCCACACTCAGCAGCGCAAGGGCTCCAAGGCAGCTCCTGTCAGTTGGGAAACACAACTTCAGGGTCTTGTGTGGGTCCCAGCGCGCAGTGTGTGGAAGTAAACAGCCACTGAGTGGGCTTGCCCAGCCCAGCTGCCCACCCTTAATGACCCCAGGACACTAGGGTGCCTGAGGAAACCCACATTGATGGCGGTGCCCGGGCGACCAGCAGACCAGCCGTGGCCCGCGGCTGAACCCAGAGGCAGCAACACGCCCAGACCTTCAGCATTTCAAACAGCGAACAGCATGGAGATGCTAATGACCGGCTGTTAGGGTCTGATGTTCCCCTTGAAGGTGGATGCGGCTCAATAAAAGACCCGGAGTTTGGGAGGACTGTCTGCGGTGGGGAGCCAGTAGGCTGGCCTGGAAGCACAGAGTCCAGGGTTTAGAGGCACAGGCTGCCATCCTCCAGCCTGGAGACAAGACATAGGTCCCACCTTGGAACTTCCGCGGGGAGGCGGGCACTGTGAGTGTGTGGCTGAAGCTGTAGTCTGGCACGACCTGGCACCTTAGGAGGCTCAGACGAGTGCCCTGTCTCCCACGTGACCCTGGGGCCACCGTGGTATACGGCCGCGCGTCTGGACCCGGGATGCCGCGTGGGCGAACCCCGGCCGCTGATGTGTGGGCCCGCACTGCCGCCTCGCGGCCACTTCTGTCCCCACACTCACAGCCGCTGGTTTCTGTTTAAGGGCTGTGACGGGCCGGCCGGGTCAGCTCAAGGCAAAGAGAGAAGAGCTGTGAAATCCTCCTGCCCTCGGCAATGCGGCGCCCAGCACCCTGGGCTGCCGAAGGCCCCACAGAAAAAGTCTCTCTCTGAAGCTGGCTCCGCGTCGCCCCAGGCACAGGGGGTCCCTCATTGTCCCCAAATGCTCCCTATCCTCTCCCAACTTCAACAGTGCCGCCCGCGGTGGCTTGGGGTGACACGGGGGAGCTCGGACAGGCATCCCATCTCCCTGATGACCCTGTGGACCATTGTGGTATCCGGCCTGGGCGGACCCGGGATCCCACGCGGGCGGATCGCGTGTGGGCAGACCCCGCCGCGGCCACCTTGGTGGTGATGTGTGAGTCTGCACTGCCGCCGTGCGGCCGCGTCTGTCTCCACACCCACAACCTCTCAGCACCCCTCACAGAGGGAATGGGGCTGGGAGATCAGCCCGAGATCAAGGGAGAAGACCCTGAAATACTCTTTGTGTGGGATGTGGCAGCCCCCAGAACCCCTGGGCTACTGAAGGCCCTGCAGGAAGGGTTTTCCTCTGGACTGAGTCTCCTGTCCCTGGACAGTCCTCCCCTGGGCTCCCGGTCAAGTCCACCGCGGGGCAGGGCCTCCCTTTCTGCCCCCGTGCACCTGCACCCCCCCTCCCGTGGGTGCTGGTGGTGGCGCTCCAGACCCACCGTCCCTTGCGATCAGGCTCGCTGTGTTGCGTGGGCTCCTGGGCAGGCCTGGGGCACTCCTTGGGGCCCTTCTGTCCACTCTCTGGTCACCGAGCCGGGGCCCATCTGGGGGTCCTTCTGGCTTATATTCACCGTTTCTGGGGTGGGTGGCCATCGTTTCTGTTCACTGATGCCCTTGGGGGAGAATGGGCGGTATTTGCCGAGAGAGCTGGCAGCCTCCGCCTGTTTGCATCCTAATGGGTTATTTGCATCTCTGTGGAAGGACTTGGAGGAGAGGCTAGGCTTTAGCTTCCAGTCTCCAAAGCTGGAGTGGGCTCCCCAGTGGAGAGGCTGCCAGGGCCGGGCACCTCTGGCGTGAGGCTGGTCTTGGCGGTGACAGCAGTGGATGGTGCTCTCGGTGCGTGGGGTGGCACCAGGAGCGTGAGGAGCGCCCGCAGATGTGGCCTCGGGCGTGGCCAGTCCAGGGCGGTGGGCTGTCGTGGACAGACCTTCTCTCCCTGACAGTCTCGCACCTGTGCGCCAGCGTCTCCAGCCCTAGGCTGGATCGGTGTCCCACCACGTGTGTCTCTATCGCCGCTGCGTGCCCAGGAGCAGGACGCAGACCGCGCCAGAGTGGAGGCAGCTCCACCCTGTGCCCCTCACCTGAGTGCCGGCTGCACAGGGCTACTTGCTGGCCCCTGGGCCCCAAGCTGCTCCAGTCTAGTCGCCAAGCCAGTGGAAAAATAACCGGTGCCTAGACTGCAACCACCGAGCCGTGTCCTGGGGACCCAGCATGCACCCCTCAGCCGCCAGGTAGGAGTGCACATCCGCCCTGGCGCTCAGTACTACTTCTGGGGCAGGTCACATACAGGAAGCGCTGCTGACACTGAGAAACTGGAAGACTGTGCTAACTGGTGACGCGCAGGGGTGTCGCCTGCAGGCTTAAGGGTGGGTGGAGAGGGGCTTGCCACCCGAGTGCCTGGGGTGGGGGGTGTCAGAGAGAGGCCCTCACTCAGCCCTGGGGCGTGAGGCGGAGAACACAGCGGCCTTCTCTGTTGCTGGTGCCCGGCGGGCTTCCCTGATAGCTGAGAGTGACTCCCTGGAGTGGGGGCCGGTGGCTTTGTCCATCAGAACAAAGAGCAGAATGGGGAGGGGGCCGGGCGTGGCGGAGGGTTCAGGACTGAGGGTCAGCTGGGCCCGCGGGCTGGGGCGCAGCCAAGGGAACTGTGAGCGGCGGCACAGGCCCCGGGCTGCCCTCGCCCCCCACGCCCCGCGGCCCATGCGTAGCCGTGCTGACGGCCTGCACCCCGCCTCCCAGGCCCTCAGACTCCCAGACGCTCACGTCTCAGGCCTCGCCAGTCCCCGGTGTGCCGCGTAGCACCCGGCGTGTGCCTCCAGCCCGCCAGCCCCAGTCACAGCCCCTCTTCTCTCCACCCCGCCTCTCTCAGTCTTTCTTCCATGGAAGTGGTCCCACCTCATCATTCTACCCCTTGCTCCCTCATCTTCCAAGTCGAGTCGTCGAGGAGGCAGTCACCGCACCCCCATGGGCTGAGCCACCTCCCTGCCCCCTCCCCACACCCACATTCTGCTGGCAGGACTCAGTGACACCTCCACCGGGCACCAGCCTCCTCTCTGGGTACCGGCCCCCACTGGCTCTGACCTCCGGTATATATCAGGGACCCCTTGCTCCCTCACTGTGGCTGCGAGGCTCCGGGGTCTGCCCTCGGCCACGCTGGCCTCCCTAGCCTCCAGGCTGTGACCATGCACTTTAGCCCAGATGTTATCCCCCAGCCCCTCCCACTCAGATCTGAGGTTGCCCCAGGGAGGCCTGGCCGGCTTCCTCAGCCAGTTCCTACGTGGCGCTGGCCTCCACGCCTGCAGCTGTGTGGCCGTGCCAGCCCGTGCACCTTCCTCCCCAGGGGCCTGAGGGGATGCCACCCCCAGGGCTGGGCGCGCAGAAGGCAGGAGAGAGCGGGCGACGCAGCCTCAGGGAGCTGAGCCAGCAACCCAGGGGCATGTGCCCCTCCAGCCTGGCCTGTAGGCTCCTCAGGACGCAGTGCCCTCTCTCCTGTAGCGTCCAGTCCAGCAGACTGTCCGCCACCGTCTGGGCCTGGAGCTGCTGTCTTGCTGTGGAAACAGCCAGCACAGACCCGCACCTCACTCACCTGTCTGCGTGGCTGCCCAGCTGCCGTGCCCAGCTACAGTCATAGGGCTGTCCTGACACCTCTGTGAGCCCTGGCTCCCACCTCCTCCGCCTGCTCAGAACCTTCTCTCCTCTTCCTCAGCTGCTGCCCGGACAGGCCTGGTCCTTGGTGCCCACTGGACCCAGTGGTAGCCTCTCCCTGGCCTCCTCACTGCACGACGCCCAGCCCACCCTCTCCCGGAAGCAGGGCTCGGTTATGGTCAGAAAGAGAGACCATTTGTTCTGACCCTTGGAGGGCATCTCTGCTGCCTAAACAAGGGTGGACCAGTTTTCCCGACAGCTGTTGGTCCCACGGGCAGAGTGGCCTGGTCAGGCATCAGGCAGGCCCCCAGAACCCCTTCCTAGGCAGCTGACCCCCTCCCCATCCTTTTCTTTCTCCCTCTGTGACCTACACTGAGACCCATCAGACTCGACTGCAAGAGGCAGGCTCTCAAGCCATATTGGCTTCAGCTGGATCCTAGAGCTGGCCCCCCCACAGGCCCCTGATGCCCATTTACTCTTGCTTTCAGAGACTGTCCATCCCCAGGCCATGGTGTCCGCTGCAGCACAGCATCTCTAGGGAGCCGAAGAGGCCCTCAGAGGACACATCCACACCCTCATCCCCAGACTGACTCACTGGAAACGACCCTGATGCCGGGAAAGACTGAGGGCAGGAGGAGAAGGGGACGACAGAGGATGGGATGGCTGGATGGCATCACTGGCTCAATGGACACGAGTTTGAACAAGTTCCAGGAGATAATGACGGACAGGGAAGCCTGGCGTGCTGTGGTCCATGGGGTCGCAGAGTTGGACATGACTGAGTGAGTGAACAACAAATCCCCAAACTCGTGAGTGTGACCTCACTGGGAAAAGAGTCTTCACAGCTGTGGTGAAGGATCTCAGCGGAGGTCGTCCTGGGTTACCCAGGTGGCCCTGAATCCACTGGTAAGCGTCCTTAGAACCGACAGAAGAGAGCAAGGGCGCGGAGGGGGCCAGGTGGGGATGGAGGCAGAGACTGGGGTGAGGCAGCCACAGGCCCAGGGATGCCTGGAGCCCCCAGTGCTGGAAGGGGCAGGAAGGACCCTCCCCTAAGCCTTCAGGGGAGAGGTTGTGGCCCTGGGGCTCCTTGACTTCAGACTCCCCGCCTCCGGGACTGGGGTTGGGGGGGTGCACTCCCGTTGTTTATGCTGTGCTTAAGCCTAAGAGCTTGAACAACTTAAGTCCCATCCCGACCGCAAGAAGAAAGCTGGACAGGCAGATTTTTGTGAAGCCATCAAAGAACCAAGGTCACAAAACAAATGGCCATCCCCACATCTGGAAAGAGATGGGGTAGGTGCAGAGCATAGCATTCCCGTATCTGAGGCAGAAGTCCCGCATGCTGGTAGGATGATGAAACTAGAAATTTTGATGAACTGCTGGAAACCGAACAGTCTCAGAAGGGCTCTGTTCCTCCTTTGTGAGCTCACGCACGGAAGATTCTCTTCTCGAGTTTTCTTTTCACTTGTTCTATTGCCGCCGCCCCAGGAGATGGGTAGGCTTCAGTGCAAAGAAGGCTCCTTTCTCAGTGGTCCCAGCAAAGGTCCCAGAGAAGGACCGTATGGCCTAGCTCAGCCCTCATGCCCACCCTCCCTTAATGCCTACGGCCCAGGAGTCCAGTTCCCAGGCAGCAAGTGTGCGTAACCATGCAGGACCCAGTGGGCAGGATCCACCCCGGGCCCCTCCCGCGCCCTGTTTGTCTTCTCTCTCGAGTGCCTGCCCTGCCGGCCTCGCCCCAGCCCGGACCAGGGGCAGCAGTGCCTCCTAGACTGCCCAGGCCTCCATCACCACCAAAGTCAGGTCCCTAAAAAGTACCCCTGCCATTTGATCCGCGTCCGTGGTAGAACACTCACTCCATCCTCAGCCCGCAGCGTGGCGCTTACACCAGGCAGTCCATCCTCAGGGGATGCAGAGCCGAGGACCACGCTGCTGGCCGCAGCGCCGGCGGTCTTCTCTGCCGCCCAGTGCCGGGACCCTGACCACTGCCCCCGACCTGCCCGCAGAGACAGCCTGTCCTCTGGGCCTCTCCCCTCTCCCTCGCAGACTGGCCCCCACCTGGCTGGTCCAGGGGAGTCATCTTCTCCTCGGCCTCCGTCCTCCACCCCCCGGGGAGCCTGCCTCTCGGCAAGTGCCCAAGGACCCCGCAGAGCAGACACCAAGGACTAGAGACTTCTCCGCACAGCAGCCTCACGGGTGATGGGAAGGGAGTGGGCAGAGGGGGGCACCGGCCCTTCCGTGGGACCAGGATGCAGGCGGTGTGTGTGAGAGAGGCCGCCCGGCGGGCGAAGCAGGGGGGCTTGGCCAGGCGGGGACCTGAGCCCCTTCCTGCAGCTCTGGGTTTCAGCAGAGCTGTTTGTTGAATGAATGAGTGAATGAGTGACTGAGGGGTTTTCGAACTGCCACTGCAAGAGAGGAAGAAAAGATGGCTCCATCTTTCAAGGTACGGAGGTGCTGCCCTGCTCCAGATTCCAAGCAGGGATTAAGGGCCTTCCTGCTGCAGCCAGGACCATTGTTCCCAGCCTCTTCTAGAATCATCTGGAAGTTAATCCTTTACAAAACAAATATTTCAGACATCTCAGCACAGCCCTCCAAGGGGGAGCCTCAGCAGATGGCTGGAGGCCTGGCCGCGCTCCCACACCCCCAGATGCAAGAGCGCCCCACGGCCTTGGAGCAGTGTCCACGGGGGACGCGGGCCTGGGCCAGGAAAGTGTCAGAGCCGCCAGCCACCTGCCTGGGCCCCCGCCCCTGGGCCCTGTCCATTTTCCTTGGCAGCTCCCGCCAAGGACAGGACATTCCTGAAGACTGAGGCTACACTTCGGGGGCCGGGGGCTGGGAGGCCAGGCGGGCCCGCAGCCACCTTGAGGCCCAGCTTCCCCTCTTTCCTCCCTGCCCCTCGGGCTGACCCGGGAGTGGGGCTTCTTGCTCTGTCTCCCTTCCCACATCCACGCCAGGGCCTGCCGGCTCTGGCCCTCGCCCATCTGAGCTCCTTCTCTGCCCCAAGTGCGTGACACTCAGGCCCAGATTCGGGGAGTCCTCGGACCTGTCCCGGTGGCCCCTTGCAGGCCCTTGTCTCCTGCCCTTCTCACAGCTGGGGGTGGGGGGTGCTGTGCTTGGCACTTTAATGCCCCATTTGAGTCTTTTCTCCCGCACGGACTGTGAGCTCCTTGAGGACAGACTCAGGGAAGGAGGCTCCCTGCCCACCATGAGCAGAGGGGCCAGTCTGGGAGCCCTGGGGTGGCGGGCAGGGCACGGTCATGGTCCTAGATGAAGGCGGGGTCCCGGCCCGCCTGCAAAGACCAGGCGGCTGCCTCGCGGGGATGGTGGGAGGCCTGGCCAGGGAGCAGAGGGCCGGGGCGTGTAGGCGGAAGGGGCTCCAGCCCCATGCAAGGTGGGCACCCCACAGCGAGAAGGGCAGGACGTGTGGGCGGCAGGGGCAGTGCGCTTCCGTCCCGGGTCTGCAGAGGGACCCTCTGCCTCTCCTCCTCTGCCCCAGCGAGACGGGGAGCGTCTCCAGCATCCCTGGGTGTGTGGAGCCACAAGGCTGCGGGGGCCTGGGCCCCACAGACTCCTGGAGCAGAGCCCCCGCCTGACGGGGACCAGCCCACCTCAGGAGCAGGGCTTGCTGCTCCTGGGAGAGCACGGGGGTGGTGGATTGAGGTGGCAGAGGTGACGGTGGGGGGCATGCATGGAGGCCGCCCGTCTCCGTGGCTCTGCTGGCTGGGCACAGTAAGCCCTCCTGGGACCTGGGCTCCGGGCTCAGACCCTCTGCCCCACGGCACGGAGAGTTAGGGTAGCCTGTGGTGGGGTAGGGGGTAGAGGGGGTCGGTGAGGAGATGAGGGTCCCGGGGAGGAGGGGCTGTCAGCTGGTGGAGACCCCCGTTTTTGTTAGGAGCATCCTGGGCTGTCCTCTGCCTCACCCCTCAGTCCACATATTTCCAGAAAGAAATCATTCCCAACCCTGAGGCACTCCACGGAGGCGGGTTTTTCCATCTGGGCTCCGCTGATGAGCTGATGAGCTCTTCTGGAGGAAAGGTCCTCGTGAGTTGCTTCCTTTGTCCAAGCCCACACGGGGCCCCTCGGGGGTGCCTGGGGGCTGCTGAGGGGAGAGGCGGGCTGGGCGCACACTGGGTCCGCCCCCGTCCCCAGGCGGGGAGAGGGGTCCGAGTCCCGGGGCAGTCTCTCCACCTCCGCCCAGGGCCCCTGGCACTCAGCAGGCTCCCACAGCACCTCCAGCCCCCCGCCAGGCCCACCCGCCGCCCACTGTGCCGTCCCCGCACCCCCGGCTTCTCCTGTCCCTGGGCCTTGAGGCTCAGCAGGCTCCTCTCTCCTCCCTGCAGCCGCGCACCTGCCCCTGGCTTGATTCCCAGGGCTCGGAGCCCCCTCCCCAGGCTCGGCTCCCAGACCTCCAGCCCTCCTCTCCTCCCAGCTTCCAGGCTCCCCTCCTCCCCAAGCTGTGCAGACACGACACCCTCTCCCCTCCCCAGGCCCCAGCAGTGGCCTCGCCATCTTCTCTGGTGACAGGCCTTGTGGTGGGGACTGTCGTGGGGTGACCTGTGTCCCCAGCCAAATTCCCATGTTGAAGTCCTGACTTCCAGGACCTCGGACTGAGGCTGAGTTTGGAGACGGGGGTCTTGACAGAGAGAATCCATTCAAAGGAGGTCACTAAAGTGGGCTAATTCCACAGGACGGGGGTCCTCATGAGAAGAGGAAGTCAGAACACATTCACCACCCCCCCGCCAAGGGACGACCCTGAGAGGTGGTGGCTGTCTGCACGCCCAGGAGGCAGGCCTCGGGAGGACCAGCCCTTCTCACACCTAGGTCTGGGGTCCCAGCCTCCAGGGCTGGGAGGAAACAGAAGTCTGCAGGTTGCGTGGGTCTGTGGAACTTTGTAGGGACAGCCACGCAGACCTGCCCAGCGATCTTCCTGACCTGCCTCGGTTCCCCCGCATGTCTTGGCTGCCCTGCTGGTTGGCAAGTGGGAAAGTCCCCCTCTGCAGGCCTGCAGCAGGTGCACCCACCCTCAGAGGGCTTGGTGAGCCTGCTTTGGGGTGACCAAGCGCACCCTTGGCCACCCAGAAGCCCTCTGTGCTCTAACGCCCTGGTGGACTCCCCGGCACAGCGCCCACCAGCCTCTCTCCGGTCTCGCCCTGCCCCGGCACTGCCGCCTCGGGGCCCCTCCTCGGGGCACCTGGTGATGTCATTTCCGGGCTGGACAGCGGCCCCTGCAGGGCCAGCCCCCTAGGCGTTCAGATGAGGACCCCGAGTCCCAGGGCCGGTGAGGGAGCAGAGCCTGCCCAGGGATGTGGGATGCTCCCCGGCCTCACTGAGGTCCATGCCCGAGCCCTGTTCCGAGCCCCTGGGCCCCAGGAGGACGTGTCCAGGGCGGGCACCCCGAGCACTGCCTATGCAGAGCCGGCCCAGCTGGCTCTCGAGGAGGCAGAGCTCAGGATCCTTATCTTGGCCCCTGGGCAGGAGGGCTGGTGCCTCCTCAGAGCGGATGGGAGTGGACAATGGCCGCCTGTCACGTGTGCGGTAGAGGGCATGCACGTCTCTTCTCGAAGACTCGCGATGTACGGGCCAGGGTCTGCTTCTGTCACGTGTCTTCACGGTTCCCAAAGGCCCCACCTTCCAGCCGGGCACCCTCCTCTGGGGGACTGCCCCCAGAATTCACCCCCACAGCAGGGCCTTTGGGGGTCTTCAAAGTCAGCCCACCGCTGCCCCATGCACCCTCAGCAGCCACCCAGGCATGGGCGGAGGCGGCCCACCCCCTTCTCTGAGCAATCACTCCCGGGCCTCCTGCTAGCTTAAAGCTGCTGGGCCGGAGGGCTGGCCTTCAAGGGAGCCCTGTTCCCAGGGGACCTCCAGTACCCCCACGTGCTTGTCCCCCAGGGATTTTGCCCTGGGGTGCAGGCAACTTGGACACAGTTTCCCCCCAGAAGTGAGGCTCCGTGCTGTCTGGGATGTCTCCCTGGACACACAGAGCTGCTGGCCACCACAGGGCAGCCAAGTCCTCCCCGCCCAGGCGCTGGGTGCTCTCTGGGACTCCTGCTGGGGCCTTGGGACTCTGGCCTGGTCAGGCTCGGAGTGAGCTGGCTGTACTGGAGGCCAGTGGAGGGCAGCTGGGCCGGCTCTGCCTGGGCAGCGCTCAGGGTGCCCGCACTGGACACGTCCTCCTGGGGCCTAGGGCCTCGGTACAGGGCTCGGGCATGGACCCCATCCTCAAGGGCCATCTGAGGTGAAGTGGGGAGGGGGTCTTCTGCCCCTCGCTCAGGTCCGCTCACGCTCGGCAGGGCTCAGGGATGTCCGCTGGTGTGAGATACCCAGGGAGTAACCCCCGGAGGGGGGCCCGCTGCCCACCTGAGCATGCATGCTCACTTGCTAAGTCGTTTCCAGCCTTCTTGCGACCCCATGGGGTGCAGTCCTCCAGGCTCCTCTGTCCATGGGACTTCCCAGGCAAGAATACTGGAGTGGGTTGCCATTTCCTTCTGCAGCTGCCCTCCCATCAGGCCCTGAATGTACCAAGAAAAGAGGCCCCCAGGCCTGGAACCCCTGGACGAGTCTGGCCAGGCCTGGGCCACTGGGAGCAGAGAGTGGCCGTCCTTCCAGCTCCCCCTTTAGGGCCGGGTGCTGAGCAGCCCAGCTCTGCCCCCAAGACCCCGTGCTGCCATTCAGCTCAGTCCCGGCCCCGGGCTCTGCAGCGGTCCCTGCTCTCTGGCCCAGCCCCGTCTCCACGTGCCCTCTGCAATGCAGCAGCCAGGGGTCCTGCCCCCCTGACGCCCAGCCCGGGGCTAGGTCTCCTCGGGACCTCCCTCCTCTAGGGCTTTAGGTGGGTGGCTAGGCCGACAGCCAGCTTCACTCCTACCCCTCAGCCCTCTGCCACCTGCCCCCACCTTCTTCCTTCTGCCCTGCCAGGGCCCAGCACCTAGGGGTTGGTATCTGAGCAGGGCTAGGCTTGGGTCTTGGCACCCAGGCCACAGGGGCCCGAAAACTGAGAAGGAAAGAGAAGCAAACACCTGCCTGCCGTCTCCCTCCTTCACCCTGTGCCCCCTTCCCTCCTTCTCATCATCAGGCACGGAATTTATTTCTCTGCGGAGCCTGTGCCTGGGGTTAAAACAAGCCCTCCAGCCGGCCTGCTGTGCGGGCCCAGTTTATCTGAGGTGGGGGCTTGCTCAGGGAGGATCTTTGTTTTCCTTTGCTTTTGCAAGAACAGGGCAGGGGCTGGCCAGGCCGCAGGGAGACCCTGCGTCCCCCACTGGGACTGAGGTTACACAGAGGGCACTCGGGGCACGTGACCTCTGCCCTCTGACGTCTTTGAACTCAGGAAAGCTTTGATGTCTTAACCGCGCAAGACCACTGTCACAGTCTGGTGGGTTTAGCGTGGATGACCCCCCGGGAGGAGGACACTCTGCTGCTGCCCTTGCTGCAGCCCCCAGGTCCCCGGAAACGGGCCTCACAAACACAGCCAGCCAGGGAACATCTTGCCTAGACGGCCTGGAGCTGGAGCACCTAACTTCCTCACTCCAAGCGCCCAGACACCCCCACCCAGGGGCCCCCCTGCACAACCACCAAACGGCCTTCCTCTGTCTGTGGGCCGGCCGCCTCTCAGGATCGTTCCGGAGGGAGCACTAGTGGTCTCTGCCCTCCAGCCCCAGGGCCAGGGCGTTCCTGTGGGATGGGGCTGCCGGGGGTCAGACTGCGGTATTGCTCTCCGAGGCCACAGGCCGGGGAGGAGCGCTCGGCTCCAGGCCCCGGCCCTGCTCTGGCCCGGGTGCTGCTGCTGGTGTTCAGTCACTAAGTCGGGTTCCCCTCTGCGACCCCAGGGCTGCAGCGCGCCGCGCTTTCCGGTAGGTTTGGAGAGTGACTTTCTCATCGCTGCACCCCTCGAGCCTCCTGTGGCGGCGTCCCCTCTGTCTTGGACGTGGGGTGTCTGTTTCTGGTAGGTTCCAACTTCCTCCCCTCGCTTGTTGAGCAGCCAGTTCGATGCTGGACTTCACTCAGGAGAAGGTGAATTCATGTCCTTCTCCTCTGCCGTCTGGACTATAGGTGATCTGGGGTGCTGGCTAGTGCAAGACAGCCCCGAGGGGAGAGGGCCCCCTGCGCGTCCACCATCCCGTCTTCCTCAGCCTGTGGGCCGGCCGCCTCTCGGGATCTTTCCAGAGGAAGCCTCAGTGGCCCCTGCCCTCTAGCCCAAGGGCCAGCTTGGTAGGCACCCCAAGCCCGCAGGCTGCCTCAAGTGAGAGGAGCCTTTGGGGATGCTCAGAGGTCCAGCAGGCCAGGTGGAACCCGCAGGGGAGGCAGGATGGGGCCAAGTCATGAATGAGCCCAAGCCGAGGCCTGCAGCTTGGAGGAGGCGAGACCCACAGGGGCCCCTCACCCTTCTCACCTGTGGCTCCAGGGAGCAGCGTCGGCCACAAGGCCAGGCTCAGGCCAGAGTTCGGTCCTGCTGGTCCCCAGAGCCCCTCTGGGCGGCAAGTGCAGGACGCTGGTGGGACGCGGCCCCCTCTGCCCTCTGTTGCCCCTCCCTAAGACCAGGTCTCCTCTCGGCTCTGAGTTCCCCTCAGCCCGGCCGCCTGGAAGCCCCACGACCTCAGTCACAGGGGAGGCTCAGAGCCTTGCCAGATGCCGTGGGGCAGCCTTTCTGGGTCCCTGTCACTGCCCGGGGTCAGGGCCGCCTGAGGCCCTCGGGAGCCCAGCCCTGCTCACCCTGCCTGCGAGTCGGGGCCCTTCTGCCCTGGTGCGGGCACACTTTCCAGGGTCTCCTCTGCACACAGCTGATGAGCCCTGCTGTGCCGGCTGGGGAACCCAATGGGCCCTTCCCTGCCCAGCACCAAGCAGTGGGCTCCGGTGGGCTCTGGTGGTCTGGGGAGTGTGGTGGGCAAGAGGCAGCCTCCCAGGACACAACCTGGACCTGTGCCCATAGACCCGAGCGCTGCTCATCTCTCTAGGGTGGACGAGGAGCCTGACGGTGGAGGGGTTTCAGCCTCAGACAGAGAGACAGGGAAGGGACAGCGGAGGTCACCTGAGGGCAGGGGGCGAGAGGGCAGGAACTGGAGGGGCCGCTGCCAAGAGGAGGGGACACTGGCGGGACCCTGGGCTGAAGAGGCCGCACGGGGTCTGACGCTTCCATTAGAGTGAGCCGGGCGGGCATATCTGGGACTGGACCCTCTGACATTTCGACGAGCCTCCGGACCTACCGCCATCCCCAGCCCCACCCCCTGCCCCCTGGGCCCCTTGAGCAGAGGCAGGACAGCCCCCATGGGACACCCCACCCTATCCCGCCCTGGGCCTCAAGCTATTCCTGTGCCCCTGGGCACAGCGGGTCACCCCCACCGTAGCTGTCGCCTTGCTTACTGGGCCTGACCCCTCCCTCTTCCAGCTTCGGCTGGGAGAGCCGGGGGTCAGCCTGCCCCATGCTAGGAGCCGGCAGGGCCAGTCCCTGGGGCAGAGTCCAGCATGGAGGCCCGCTGCCCTCTGCCCCGCGTCTGTCTTGGCCTGGGCCTCCGCCTCCCCATCTGTCCTTCAGCCCCAAGCCCAGAAGTTTGGGGGTGGCAGCCTCAAGCAGGCCCGGGATCGCGGGTCTGGTTTCCACGTTCTGCCCCGGGACCGCGGGTCTGGTTTCCACATTCTGCGCCACTCTGAGCCTCCTGGTGCAGCGTCTCCTTTGTCCTGGCCGTGCGGTATCGGTGTTTCTCAGGTTCCAGCATCCTCCTCTCTATCGGTGTTTCTCAGGTTCCAGCATCTTCCTCTCGGCTGTTCAGCAGCGAGAACAACCGAGTCCGGGAGTTCTTGCAGGAGAAGCTGGGTGCACGCCCTTCTCCTCCGCTGTCTTGGCCTCTGTTGATCTGGGCTGCTGGCTAGTGCGGAGGTGAGGGGGTCCAGGCTGCCACCGTACCCCTCTTCCAGATGTGGGTGTTAGGGTCCTCCTGAGACCTGGGGGGCTCCAGCAAGGGCAGCTGCAGGGGTCTGGGTGCCTAGACGGCATGGAGCCCCGTGTGCTGGGAAGGAAGCCCGGACTCAGGGCTTCTGGTCTTGGCGAAAGCTCAGGCACAGGGTGCTCTCCAGGCCCCTGGCCCCTCCGCACAGTTTGAGTGAAGGCACCCCGGGGAGCCTGGCCTGCGGCTCAGCCTGACCCCCGTCCCTCAGGTTCAAGGCTGAGGTGCATGGACCAAAGGGGCTGGGATTCTCACGACACCAGCCTTGCTGGCGGAGGTTCCACGGCGGTTGGAGCCTTCTCCCCCTGCCCTTTATATGACAAAACAAGGGGCTGTAGACCCTGTGTGTGTACAAAGTGCCCCTGTACATGGCTCCTGGTGATAATGACGTCTGCAGCAGTGCAGCCTGGGAGGAGCGAACTCCCCAGGCCCAGGGGCAGCCACGGCCCCCACCCTCCCCACGGCAGGCTCGGCCCTTGCCAAGACTGGCTCAGCTGGACTTGGAGATCTCAGGCCAGTGACTAACGCAGAAGGGGCTGGGGGAGGAGGGAATGGGCTGCCCCTCGCCCAGGGCTCCCAGGTGGGCAGCGGGGTCTCCTGTGGCCAGCCTCCCGGGAGTGAGGTGGGCAGTGGCCTCTTCCTTCCACGTGGCGTGTCCCCCAACCACAAGACTCAACTCCCTCCTCTGACTCAGAGCATCAGCTGTGGGGACGGGGACAGGCTTGCAGGAGCTTCACTCCGGGAGGTCCCCCAGCCTTCACTTAGCCCCCAGGCACAGAAGGCAGTGGCCCTGAGCTCCCAGAAGCTGACAAGCTGAGACAGAGGCTGGGCGCCGGGCCCAGGGCGACGGCTGGCAGGTGGGAGACAGGAAGCTGGAAGCCCCGCGGGAGACCTCCAGGGATTAAGCCTTGCCCCCACCCCCGCCGGTTCAGACCTGGTCCATCTCATGGAAGCTGTCCTGGGAGGACACCTTTTACGGTGGACCTCCTATTACGATTCCTCTGTGCAGAGAGCACAGATGGACTCTCAGGGGCTCTTGGGGGCTGGTGGTGGGGTGACAGGTGGAAGGGACCCCCAGCGCCACCACTGTGGAGCGTTCTGGCCCTCAGATGTCAACCCAGGGCCGACGGCCTTCCTCCACGGCGTCAGCTCTCTTGTCCTTGTCTCACCTGGAGCAAAGACTGTCCCTTTAATAAAATTCTTGGGAAGAACTGCTAGCTTCTGGTCTTCAGGAGCACTGCCTCCCAGAGAACACGGGGTCCCGATGCACTCAGTGAGGACAGGAGTGTGGCCACGGGCGCCTGAACGGCAGTGTTGGCCCATCACTCTGGTGTAAATAGTCCCATCGTGCTGGTTTCAAGACACAGAGGCACCCCTGGACACAGAGAGGGGAGGAGAACCAGGCACTGTGAGTTCTCGAGCAGCCCCACACCCCGTGCCTGTGAATTGGGAGGCTCCGTTGTTCATCTCGGCCTCCTCTCTCCCACCCAGGTGGCCAGTCCTGACTGGGCCTCCTCCAAGTGCCCAGCACCTGTCAGAGACAGAGAGGAGACCTGCTTGGCTGGACGGGGCCTGCAGAGAAGGGGTGTCACGCAGGATCCAGGCTCTTGATTTCTCAGCACCCTTCACCTCCTTGAGCATCCTGGGGACACACACCCAAATCTCATCCCCAAGCAAGATTCTTATGTGGCTGAGGGTTCTGGGTCTGCGCTGTCAGGCCTGGAGACCCCCAAACGTGGCTCGGTTCATTTTAATCTGTCAAGACGTCCGCAGTCACACGTGGCTGGAGGGGCTCCTGCTGGTTGGTGCAGACTCAAGCCGTATGTGTGGAGGCATGTGTGTGCTCAAGTGCGTCTGTGCACGCGTGCACTCACGCACTTCCTTGGGAGGCGAGGCACAGGCCTGGAGAGCCAGCGTCACAGGGAATGGGGATGGATGAGGGCCTACCACGAGTGGGGGCCCAGTTCCCACGTGTCACCGTCCTGAGCCGTGGTCCCCTGGCTGAGACGTGGCCCTTGCCCCCCCTCTCCGGGGAGGAGGGACATTGCAGGGCCAGGACGGTGGAGGGTGGTGGGCTGTACTTTGGCGGGGTCGGGAGATGGGGCCAAGACCAAGTGCAGGACACCATGGACATCCATGTCTCCCCTTTCAAAGCAAGTCTTCTCTTCTATTTAGTTTTTTTTCAAAGAAAATAATTCCAGACTCCATTTTCCCTTATGTGCCTTCCGGGCAGGGACCACCCCCGCGCTGCCCCACCCAGGGTTGTGGACCCCAGGCTGGCTGCCAGCCCCAAGAGGCAGACGGGGCCTTCCTCCACCCCCGGGGGCTGCCCCTGTTCCCCGGGGGGCAGTCTGGGGCCCTGAGCTGAGGTTGCGCTCCAGCACCTGCTCCCAAGGGGCAGGGAGTCCAGGGGGCTAGAGGCGGGACCCCACCAGTGAGGTAGTGTGGACAGGAGGCCCTGGGAGGCCCTGGGGAGCTGGTCTAGCTGGTTGACCAGCCGGTGACCAGGCTGCCCACCCTTGGGGGCGTGGGTCTCCTTCCCAGGCTCACCTCCAGCGGACAGCTGACACAGCCTCCAGCCCCGCACAGGGCTGGGTGTCTGTCTTCCTCTTCTCTCATCCTCCTGGCCCGGCCTCCCCACGTCCAGGCCTTCCTCCCTCTGATACCTGGCCCGTGTGCTCCAGGGTGCTCACGTTTCCTGTGGCCTTGGTGGCTCAAGTTTCCCACTGGATGGCGTGAAGGACAGTCAAGGTCACATGTGTCTACTTGGCCAAAGGAGAGAAATAACAACTTCTCCTAGCTGCCAACCCAACCAGGGGGGCCAGAAAATCAAGGGTGTGTTGGGGGGTCTGGTCGTGCCCCACAGGTGCGGCCCCACACCGGCTCCTCCCCTCCCCCAGGCGGGCACAGGGGCCTGTGAGCCCAGATCCACGGCTGTCTCCTTGTACCCCAAAGGGCTTCATCACCCCAGACGGCCCTCTTTAGCCAACAGATATGTTTCTAGGGGCCAGTCCAGCGAGTGGTGGGGTTCCAGCGACTCCGAGGCCCTGCTTGCTCTGTGCAGGTCTGGTCAGCCTGCCCCTGTTGACCACCTTCCCCTGAGGGAGGGGTGGCAAGTCTAGTCTCCCAGCTCTGTGGGCAGAAAGCCTTGACCTCCTGTGGACAACTGGTCCAGACCAGCCTGAAGACACCTTGCCTGTGTGTCTGCGCAGTGTCTTAGGGCTTTCCAAACTCCACCCCTTCTAGGCCTCCTGGGCCAGAAAGGCTGCCCCCTGCACCTGCTTGCTGCCCAGATTCAGGTGTGAGAGAGCAGGCTCATCCCCACCAGTGGGGACCGTCTCCCAGGTAGGCACGGCCCTGTCCTCTGCCCTCTGACCTAGCTTCCAGCTCCTGCCACCCAGCTGGCATGAACAACCATGCCACCCATGAGGCTCCCACGAGAGAATCCTGGGAAATGCCAGGCACCCCCTTTCCCAACCTCAGTCAGCGCTCTGACTCCTGGCTTCTCGGAACCGCCTTCCTATCCCCAGGTGGCTGTTGGGCCCTGCCCTGGCCTGGCGGGGCTGTCCTGGCCAACATGGGTGGGACTCTAGCCACAAAGCCTGCACCCCGGCCTGGGATGCCAGTGGGCAGCTGGCCTTGAGAAGGTCCCCTGACTAGTGGGAAGGGGGTCGTCACAGAGGGCTGACCGTGGGGACCATGTGCACGTTTGCAGGCAGAGGGCGGTCCTTGCAGGATGCCCGCTGTGCAGCCACCCCAAGGAATAGTGGGGAGGGGAAGGGGCAGGGCTGGGTCCCACAGGGAGGGCTGGCCAGGGCGGGGAGGACGGCGTGGGCCAGTGTGGAGGTGGGTCCTCATGGGCAGAGGCTCCTGGGGGGCCGTGACAGGGTCAGAAAGGAGGGCAGTGGGCGCTCGGCGCTGGCACCTGCATACCAGAGGCCCAGAGGGGGCCAGCCCCACCCCAAACTTGACCGATGGGGAAAGCGGGCCCGAGAGGGAGGCATTTGCCCGCGGCCACAGAGCCGTGGGAAGCACACAGCAAAGCCCCCTGCTCTCGGCTCACTCCTGAGGCCGGCCTGCCTTTGCTTCTCCCGACGGGGGTCTCCGAGCAAGTGGGCAGTGCCTCCGGGGCCCCCACCGACCTCAGCAGCAGGACAGCGGGGCGCAACCCGCCAGGCGTGCCAGGAAGCGCCGTCCCAAGGAGCCAAGCTGTGCAGAGCAGGCTCCGGGTCACTCGCCCCGAGCAAGGAAAGCAAACACGGGAAATGGGAAGCGGTTGAAAGTGAGAAGCTTCAGCAAGTGAGAGCTTGTGAGGCCGGGGCCTCCAGGAGAGACATTGTGTGCAGAGCGTGGCTGCCCGCGGGGCGTCCTCTCCGCAGTCCGCAGCTGCTCCTCGCGGCCCCCTAGCCTGGAGTCTCCCCTAGCCCACGCCTCACTCCTGCCCCGGCCCTGGCCCAGCCCGCCTGGCCTGCCCTGGGAGGTCCCCACTGTCTGTATGGGAAGAGGAGGCAGGACCCCCCAACCCCAGCTGCTGGCCTGGGGGGCACCCGGCCTGCCCACAGACCCCCAGCAGCAGGGAGACAAAGGCTGAGGGACGGCCAGGACACGGGGTGGGGGGGCACCCCCAGTGCTCAAGCCTTGCGCTGGGGTGGCCGGCCCCGCTGCCCAGGTGTCCCCAAGGCCACTTCAGGGCACAGCTATTCCCAGCCTGGCAGCTCGGCTCTCTTCCCAGAGAGGCAGGGATGTGGGCCCTGGGGTCATCTGAGACCCCAGAAAGGACACGAGCAGCTGGGTGCCCCCAGGAAACACGGGAGGCGGCGCCCGCTCAAGGTCCCCCCACCCACTCCGGCCCCTCCTCCTGCACCCTCCCCGCTCGCCCCAGCTTTCAGGGCCAGGAGAGTAGGGGGCTGGCACTCGCGGACACGGCAGGGTGGTGTCAATGATGTGGCGCCCAGGATGATGTGGGACCCAGTGGGACCCTAGGGCCTGCGCCCTTTGTCCACAAGGCCCTGGCTGAGGACCCGGGGGTCCTCTCCCTGCAAAGCCAGGGAGCCCAGGCTTCCGCCCTGCTAAGCCAGGACCACCGAGCTCTCCTCTGATGCCGGGGGGCCGGAGGGGCCCCTGGGAGAGCGGTGGGCTCCGGCCAGCCTGGGTCTGGAAGGCTCGCAGCCCCGGCCTCACCTCAAGCCCTGGCCTCACCTCAAGTCCTGTCCTCAGCACGGAACGGCCTCACGGTCCCTCCCTGCCAGCTGCCCCCTCTGGTCTCTGCCTCCTGTGAGCGGCAGCGGCAGCCCGCCCTCAGACCCCTGTTGCCCCTGCTGGGTGTGGGGCCTTCTCTGGGCCTGTCCCCCCGCGGTGCCCCTGAGCCCCCCGTGGGGAGGCCGGTCAGCATGGGCACCGCATGGGCACGCAGGCTGCGGACGGCAGCTGCTCCAGAATCGCTCTCCATCCTCTTCCCGACGGGAAGGGCAGTGGGGACGCCTGCCCCATAGGCGCCAGCCAGGAGCCCCGAGTCCCCGGGACGGACAGCAGGGGCCAGGCAGAGGGGTCACCTCGGGCCCTCTCCTGCTCAGGGGCTCCCAGGCTCCGGATCTGGACCCGTGGTGGCTCTGCCTGCAGGGAGTGTGCGGTCTTCCTGGGTGGAGGCCAGGCCAGCTGGCTGGGACTCCCAGGGATGGCACAGCGCTGGGCAGCAGCATGTGTGCCCTTCCTGGGGTGCCAGGCGTGGTTTGGAGGCCAGCGCTCCCTGGCCTTGGCCCCGCGGTCGCCATTACTGTTGACAAGGCCAGGAGAGCTGGCCAGGAGTCTTGGGCAGGAAGGGCTGAGACTAGTGACCACCGAGCCTGGAGGTTTGGTCCTGGCCCAGCACCGCCAGGCTAGGCCGCCAGGCTGGGGCTGCTGGGAGCTCCAGGGCCCACGTCCTCCTCACAGGCCCTAATCCTCCCCCAAACCCTCCCACCAGGGCCCCCTCTTCCCTTCGGTTAGGCTTGGGGGACTGGTGCCCCACTGAGGGGGTGCGAGGCTGTGGGAAGGGGGCTCTCTGGAGCCTTATCTCAAGAGCTGACGGAGCCTCCTGGGGGCCTTCAGCAGGGGATGAGCGGGCGCCAGGGTCCCAGTGCTCCCCAACCAGCTGCCTGCCCTGAGCAGGTGAAACTGGGGCTGGGTGGGGTGTGGGCATAAGTCAGGCCAGTTGGGCCCCAGTGTGTGGCTTTCAGTGGGGACAGACCCTTCCCTAGGAGTTCGGCCCCGGGGTCCTAGAGAAACCTGTAGCTTCAGCCTCCATCCGTCCAGGGGTCCCCTCCGGTTGAAGGGCAGAGTCAGCCCTGGGCCAGGAGAGCATGTGGGCTTAGCATAAGGAACTCTCCCCAGCACCCGCCTGGAGCATGTGGTGCCCACCAGAAGCAGCCGCTCTGCCAAGGGTGCCCGGCTGGAGCATCTCTGAAACGTCCCACTGGAAGCCCCCAGATGGGGCGCACCGCCAGCATCCCACAGCACCCTTGAAAGGCTGCCACAATAAGGCGCCCCTGAAATGCTCCTGAGAAGGACCTGTGGCAGGCGGGGGGCAGGGATCTTTCTGTGAAGTGACTCATTGTGGGGTGCCCACGTGCAGTGGGCACAGGGTAGGGGTCGCCTGCCAGGACTTCTCAGAGTGGCCGCCCAGGGTCTCGGCCTCCCTCCCCCGTGCTCGGCACAGCACAGAGTGGTCGGGGGGAGTACTGGGTGGGTTTGAGGGGCCTCGGTTTGGACAGAAGGGGCAGAGAGCCTTCTGGAGTCGAGAAACTGGAGCCACCAGCAGGCAGAGCGTGGGTGGGGGCGGGAGCCTGGCCTGGGGCGCTGACCACGGAGCTGCAGCTGTGACGAACGGCGTCCCTGGAGCTGGGCAGCGCTGCCAGATCCCTTCAGCCTCGTGGGCCAGTCTTGCTGCCCTTGAGGCCCCAGGGCCCTCGCACAGGGCATTTGTGCAGGCCTTGGTTTCCTGGGCTCTGCTCCAGGGGGGACTGTACATGCAGGGCTGGCACTGGACGACAAGGGGAGTCCTGCAGGCCCTGCCAGCCCGGGGCAGGTGGCTTAGTGTCCGGCAGGAGGGCAGCAGCCCGGGAGCCCTGGGGGCTGTGGGACCCACATCTGGTCTGAGCGCGGAGTCGCGGCATTCTCCTAGGTTCAGCATCCCAGCCCCGTGGACCCCATAGCGGGCAGGGGCTCCTGGGTGCCTGTGGAAGGAGGCCTAGGGAGGGGGCCCGGGCTCGTGAGGCCGTGGACCCTGCTGTGTGGCACGTTAGACATGTTCCCTCTCCCAGGTCGGTCCTCAAAGCCCGCAGGACTGGAGTGTGGGGAGAAGCAGGGCGCCTGGCAGCTGCTCTGTCCCTGGGGGCTTCCTGCTCACTCGCAGCCCCTCAACAAGTGAATCCCATCCTTGGGAAGCTTCAGGGGGGAGGTCCCTGCCCAAGCAGGCTCACCGCCCTGTGCCTGGAAACCAGTGCATCACAGCCTGAGCTCTCTGGGGCAATACCACATGTGCCTCTTGTTTAGGGGAGATCCCCGCCGGCCTGTCCTCCGGAAGCCTCCTGGTCCCTCTGCTCCTGGGAGACCCATGCACCCACCCCCGCCCCATGCTGGCCTCTGCCACCCAGCCGAAGCCAAAGCCCGAGAGGCTGTGGTTCCCCCCTGCTGGGGGGGTGGTCCCAAGGAGGACCCATGAGCCCTGGGGGAGCTGCTCCCTCCTCCCCTCCCCCTTCACCTCCCCCTTCCTCTCTCTGCAGCCTACACTTTCTGGTCATCCCCTGCCCCCCACCTTGGCGCGGGCAGTCTGCACACTGGCCTCCACCTGCCCAGCCCACATGCTGGCCGCCCAGGGCCCCACCGCTTCCAGTGAAGGGACTCTGGGGCTCCCACTGTTGGGGACCAGCTGATGGGAGGACCCACTGCTTTCTTTGTGTGGGGGTGGCTCGGCAGATACTCTCAGGTCAGGCCAGCGGGGAGCCCGGAGCCCGTCCAGATCTCTCCCCTTGGCAGACCCAGGGCTGCCAGGAGGAGACTTAGGGTCCTGGGCAGCTGGGTGGGGCTCCCAGGCCTCTCAGACTCAGGCCAGAGGTGCCCACCCACAGGGGGCAGGCAAGGCCAGGCCCACACCCAGGAGACCCCCACAGCCAAGGCCTCGACCCACGAAGCTGTGGGGAGGGGAGCAGGCGGGGACAGAGGACCCAGGCCACCACCAGCCACGTTGGCTCCAGGGCGGCAGGAAGAGCGGCTGCTGTGATTGCAAGAGGGTCCCGTGCCCCCCGCAAACGGAGTGTGCTGGCCGGCTGGGCCGCAGGCCCCGGGTGCTGGGGGCGGGGCCATCAGGGGGCCGTCAGCACCATGCTCCCCACTGTCATTTGTCCTGCTGGGGTAGCCGCCTCTCTGGGGATACCCCCACCATTCCCCCCAGCCCAGGCTGCACCCCAGTCCCGCTCTGCGGTGGGCTCCACGACCCAGCAGGGCCCATCTGCCTGCACCCCCCGCTCCCTCCTGACCGCCCCCATCTATGCGGCCCCAGGAAGGCTGTCCCTGGTCCACGACGCCAGCTGTTTCTCAAGGATAGGTATTTCCGACCCGGCCCGGCCCGCAGAGGCCTTCTCGGGGGCCGCTTCCCCTTCCCCGCTGATCCTGTTTCCTGTGTTTATCCCGCTGGGCCCAGAAGGAAGCTGCCTCAGAGGCCACGGGAGGGACAGTCCTGCAGGGTCGCGGGCCGTGTGGAGGGGCTGGCACGGGCCCCATCGGGGGTCTCCAAGAGGGGCTGGTGGGCTAGGAGGGATGTGAGGCTGTGGACATGCTGAGCGGGGGCAGAATGGGGCCAGGGAAGAACAGCCTGGAGACCGTGGGCCCCCCCAGGAAGGAGGGACTGAGGATGGGAGGGGGGTGGAGGGGGAAGAGGGTGCCGCAGGCTAGGCAGAGGACAGCGGCCGGCCCTGCACGGGACTAGGGGTGCCCGCTGGAGTGGTGGGTGGGCAGCTGGGTGCGAGGGCTCCAGCTGAGATTGGAGCCATCCGGCTGTCGTTCCCGGGCTGGCCGCCCTGGTGCCTGAACGCCAGGGTCTCCAGCCTGAGTCGCACCCGAGTCTCCAGAGTTTGTTCAGTCCCCCGGACCCCAGAGCTGCAGAACCCATGCAGGACAGACATGGGGCAGGAGCTTGGGGCTCTTGTGGTCCAGCCGGGTACCCAGTCCTAGGCCCGCCTGTGGGGGAGGCCTTCCTGTTCCCCGTTAGAGCAGCAGAGACTCCTGGGGATGGGTGCTCCAGGCCACTCAGGGCGGGTCAGAGCCTTGTCCCTGGTGGGGGACGCAATCGTGTCTGACGGAGGAGGTAACTCCACTCAGAGGGCGCCTGGACCCTTTACCTGCTCTAGGATCCAGGGTTGCCAGAGGGAGGGTCAGGGCCTGAGGACCCTGCAGCCCTGGGGAAGGCAGATCCCTGGAGGCCATCTCACCCAGGTGCAGTCCCTCCTGGGTGAGGCTCAAGCTCAGGGCTGGAGGGTCCATGCCAGCCCACAGCCCCTGCGGATGCCCCCACCCCAGGCGGAGGCGAAAGGGCCAGGACCCTCGGGCAGGCTGGGGTCCTCAGAGAGATAATGCTGCATTACTGTCCAGCTGAAGCCCTCAGCAGCAGCCACCTAGGCCTGGAAAAGCAGGTCTGCCAGGGAAGTGGCCAGGGCACCGGGGTCCAGAAGGGAGGCCTGAGCTCCAGGAGGGCAAAGGCCGAGCTACAGCCACACACAAGGCCGGTCCAGCTCTGCGGCGTCACCAGACGCGGCCCTAGAGAGGTGTGTGGGTGGGGGGTTACTCTGCTTCCTCCCGGGACTAACATCCAAGGAGGTCCCAGGGACTCCCTGGTGCTGGAGGGAAGGCCACTTGGGCCTTCCAAGCCCACGTGCGCGCATGCTGTCTCTTCCGTCTTGTCTGTCTCTGTGACCCCGTGGACTGTAGCCCGCCAGGCTCCTCTGTCCAAGGGATTCTCCAGACAAGAATACTGGAGTGGGGTGCCAGCCTCTTCTCCAGGGGGTCCTCCCAACCTGGGGATTGAACCCGCGTCTCCTATGCCTCCTGCGCTGGCAGGCGGGTTCTTTACCACCGCACCACCTGGGTAGCCCCACAGACAGGCGAATGGCGGGCCGCCCGTAGGGTCCAGGGAACCCTTCTCGGAGGTGATGCGGAGCTGACCCCTGGGCCGTGCCCGGAAGTTGGGCGTAGGGGGCTGTGTGGCCACGGAAAGCTCTGCCATGGGGGTGGGCATCTCGGGAGGCCAGACACAGGGCAAGGTGGTGCCACCATCAGCCCAGGAGAGGATCCTGGGTGTCTGGGCAGGTGGGCTACAGCAAGGCCCTGGAGGTGGGCCTGCAGAGTCCTGATCTTGGGTCCTGGGGCCCTGGGGTCAGGGGGGTCCACAGCTGCAGCCCGGCTGGACATGCCCAGGAGGCCGCCCCGCCACCCGTGTCTGCCTAGGGCTGTCAGGGCAGGTCGGAGCCCCTGGGGATGCTCCTGGGTGCTTCTGAGCATGTGGCCGGGACACCCCCTGCCAGGGCCCGCCCAGTGGGCCTGCTTCAGCTGTCCATCCCCTTTCCTGAGCCAGGAGGTGGGGGGAGGGGCCCAGCCAGGGAGGGAGGCACAGAAGGACCCCGCCAAACAGACCTCACCCCCCGGCCGAGGAGGAGGGACCTTGGGCTGCCGGGGAGAGGCCTAGCGGAAGACACAGGTGGCCTCGCCTGGAGGCCACCAGCATAGGAGTGACCAGCAAGCATGAGCCGCCGAGGGGTGGGAGGCGGCGGCAAAGCACGGCTGGGCTTGGGGTGCAGGGAGGGGGCACAGAGCCCCTCTTCTGGGAAGGCATGTGGCTTCCATTGACCCCAGCCTTGCAGGGTCAGCTGACGGAGGAGGGGGCCTTCAGGACTTCCCCTCACCCCTCCTTGAGGGGCTCTGACACGCCCCCCGCCAGGGTCCAGGGTTCCTGCCTGCCTGGAGGCTCCCCTCCAACGGACCCATCTCCACCCTCCCCCCAAGCACAGTCTGATCTGAAGAGGGCTCCCCGGGGATGAGGGAAGGCCCTCCTCTGCGCTGAGACCCCCCAGAAGGGAAGGGCTGCTACACTCCTGGTTCGCACCGTGGGAGACTGCGTGTCCTGTGGCCCCTGACCCTGGGGGAGGTGGACGTGTGTGACCAGCACCCCTCCTCCCGCCCCCAGACAGCATCCAGCCTCTGCTTCTTCAGGGCCCCTGCCTGTCGGGCCAGGGCACTCAGGGCGTCGCCAGCAGCTCACGGGGCCTGAGGTGCCTGTGGCCCTTCTTTCTCCTTGTGACTCCCCATCACAGGGACCTGGTCTTCTTGCCTCTGGGCTGCACCCCGTGATCCAAGGCCCAGGGAACGGGCTCCTGGGGCCCAGGCCCCCCAGGCACAGGCCTGCTCCCTCACTGGGGCAGAATGGCCAGCACGGGGGTGGTCGTTCCTGAGCGTCCCTCCCTGGAGGCCTGCAGCACCCAGGAAGCCAGCAGAGTTGGGTGGCCTGGGCCTCCTGGCCACCACCCTCTTATCAGCGTCCTCTGTTTAGACTGAGGCCTGCCAGCCGGCCTGGAAAGCTCAAGACCAGTCTCCTGGGAGCCTCATCCTGCGGCCAGGGCTCAGCCTTCACGCGCTGAGCGCTGTGACCCTCAGGCTCTGCTCCCTGGAGGTCAGGGGTCGTGCTGTGTCCCTGAAAACTTCAGCCCACGCAAGAACCACGGGCAGGGCCCAGCCTGCAGCTGGAGCCCTGCCCAGGCCAGGCCTAGGGCTCCCCTTAGGACTGTGCAGCCGGCCTGCTGGGCTCAGGAGCTGAGGGGTCTCTGTGGCCGGCAGGAGGGTCCCCAATTTCAGGGAAGCGAGAGGGGGCGGGGCCTCACCTGGAAAGAGCTGCCTTCTTTTCAGGCCTCTGGGCCGCACAGGCAGAGAAACCAGTAAGGAGGGCCCGGCCTGGGGGCTGGTTGGGACGGGGGCAGGGGTGCCCCCCACCGCACCCCCCCCAAACACCCCACCTCAGAGGCCAAAGTGGGTGTCATGAGGTCCGCTGACCTCACGGGGGCGCAGGAGACAACAACATTTCAGCTGTTCGCAGGGGAAGGACACGTGTGGGCTGAGGTTTTTGGGCTGAGCCAGTTTATGGGGGACCCCCAGTTCCCTCCCCAGTGTGAGGACCCCTGCCCCCGCCCCCCAGCAGCTCTGCAGCCTCCGCCTTCTGACCACACCCCGCACCCTCCCGCTGCACAGGGCCAGGCCTCTGGGGCGGGTGGTGGAGGCCCCTCCCGAGGCCAAGCCAGGACTGAGACTCCGAGGCCCACGGCTCCACCCAGTCTGTGCCTGTGGAAGGGGGCTCCAGGGGCACCACCGGGGTGGAGGTTGGGGGCAGGAAGGAGGGACTGGGCAGCTCTGGAAAGGCCTGAGAGGGAGCCGGGGGTGTGGCCACGGCCGGAGCCTGGGAGAGGCAGCGTGGGAGAGGCTGGGTGGGGAGGCCCGAGCGCTGGAGGCCTGGGTGGGGCGCCAAGGGGGCTGCTGGGCAAGGACAATGCCCCCAGAGCAGGACAGGAAGGTGGGGCGCGGGGGGCGCTCCTGGGCTGAGCCCCCAGCTCAGCTCTGTCAGGCGGGTCCCCAGGACGCTCCTTTGGCCCTGTGGGGCTCCGAGAGTCTCCTGGCCTGCTAGGGACGTGGGCACAGCTCATCCTCACTCCCAGGCTTGTCAGACTCAGCTGCCCTCTGCAGACCCTCCCAGCAGGAGGCCTCCCTGCTGACGTCCCCCCTACCCCGGGGAAGGACCGGGCTCTGGACCTGGGGCTCTATTTCTGTGGGGGTCTCCCCAGAGGCCGCTGGACACACCTTGGGTGGAGCCCACGGGGTGGGAGCAGGCCCCGTGCCCCTTCTGCCTCGATGCTGGGACCTGGGGCAAAGGGGCGGTAAGGGGCACTGTGGCAGGGGCCCCTCCCCACTCGAGGGGCAGGAGGGCAGCCCTCCAGCAGGTGCTGAGGAGCCATAGAAGGTTCCTGAGCAAAGGTGAGCCTGGAGCCACGGAGGCCTGGTGGGGGAACTCCACAGACCTGGGCCAGACCCAGCCCACCTGAGGGCCTGCAACCTGGGGTGGGGGCAGGAGCCCCCAGCCGACCTCCACCCTTCTCAGCACGTCTGGGGTCCTGAAGCAGATGCTGTCTCAGCCGGACTCCACTCCGGCCCATTGGGGTCTGCCCTGACGGTCACACCGGCTCCGCCTGTCAGCGCCCTCCCTACCCTGGCACGGCCCGGGATGAGGGCACGGAGGAGGGGGCAGGCTGGAGGGCACCAGCAGCGCCAGGCCAGCCCCGACTCCCATCCCGGGATCGAGGGCTAGTTCCCAGGGCTGGGGTGCTCCCTGCGCCCTCCCACCCTCCTCCCCTGGCCTCAGTTTCCCCATCTGCTCGCGGCTCCCAGCCAAGTCTTGGCCTGTCTGTGGTGGTCTCGGGGCTGCCTGGAGCTGGGGAGCCCCCGGGGGGCCTCCCTGTGGTGGGAGGGGAGGGTCGCGGATGCACAGAAGGGCTTTCATCCACCCCATCCTGCGATGCCCTTCCCAGCCTGTCACTGTCACTCGACTTGACCACAGGCGGCCAGGCTCGGCCCCAGGCCGTACAGGGAGCAGACAGCTCCTGGGGCCCCAGCCCCTTCCCCTCAGGAGAGAACTGCTGGGGGGGTGGAACCAAGACCCAGGGCTGGCGGGTGGCCCGGAAGGGACCTGAAGCATGTGGGCGAGCAACCTTGGCAGGCTGCCCCGCTTGCCACGAGGCTGGATGGAGGGCCTTTTCGTGGAAGGGACGAAAAGCTGACTTATAACATTTGTTTTTCCCCAACCTTTGCTTCCCGGCTTGTGCAACGCCCCCTCCGCTCCCGCGGCCTTCACCTGGGCCCAGGGTGACGGCTTGCAGCTGCCCCCCCACCCTGCTCCGGCGCCCAGCCGCCCGCCTCGGGCAGGTTGATGGGCGCTCTGAGCCCCACGGAGGGGCTGCAGGCACCTGCCCCGCCAGTCAGCTGGGGCTGCTCTGTGCAGGCTCGGCAGGGCCGGCCTGGGGCTGGGCAGGCGGGTGCGTGTCTGTGGGCTGGGTGGGGAGGCGCGCCCCGAGGTTGGAGTCACGTGGAGGCGTGCAAGGCTGGGTGTGCTCAGGTGGTTTTAGGAGGGGCCGTCAGGGTCCCAGTTCCTCAAGTCTCCGTCCTCCTCGACAGGATCTGGCTGGTGGAAACCCGCCCAGAGGCTTGGGAGCCAGAGATGGAGAGGGTGGGGAGGGAGGCTCCGATCAGGAGAGGGGCCCCGGGTAGGAGGCCGAAGGTAGGGTGTCTGCTGGAGGCAGGGTCTGTAACATGCAGAGAGCGGGTCACCCCGCCTCTGCTGAACCTTGGCTCAGCACGTGGACACTAGGGCAGGTGGACACTAGGTTGCCAGCCTTAAGGAGAGCGAGGGGCTGCAATGGAGGCTGGGGCCCTTGGCCTGGAGGCGGGCGAGCCTCCTCTTCACTCCCGGGTGGGCTTCCAGACCATTTCCTTGTCCCCCGAGACCTCCCAGCCTCGAGGCTCACGTCACCTTCCGGGCACAGAGCACCTTCTGTGCTCCTCCCAACCTCAGGTCTCCCCCCGGCCCTGGGCACTTACCGCCTGGCCACCTCTGCCCTCTGACGCTCTTCTTGCCTCAGTTCTGGGTGATTTTCTGTTGCGCACCCAGCATCCTTCTGGAACCGGGCCTCCCTCCTTGCCCCAGCCCCCAAGGAGTCCCGCGCTGACCCCGCACCTCTGGCCCCTGGGCCCCCTGCCCTCTGGCTTGCCCAGGGCCCAGTGACCCCCACCCCACCTCTGTTCCCTCATGGCAGTGCCCACGTGGTGTCCACTCTGGTGGAGGACTGTGGTCACCCTGCACACATCCTCAACCGCCCTGCACTCTGTGGTGCTAAACCTGGCTGAACAAGGGCCCCCTGACCTGGGACCGCTTTGCCCGTTTGGACCACACCACACTCATGCCTGGGACAACCCAGCCTCTTCCTTGTATCTGAGTTGTTTTAGACTCCACAGGTGGCTGAGACCATGCAGCGTTTGCCCCTGTCTGACTGAGCACAGTGCCCTCAAGGTCCCTCCGGGGGCCACTGCTTCTAAGGCAGATCGCCACCTCCAGGGGCCCTACGAGCCACCTGGCGGGGGTACTCTGTTCTCCACACTCCACGCCGTTATCAATAGTCCAGGCTCCAGCCCTTGTTCTCCACAGCCCTACTCCCTTCCACACTCCATTCCCCACGCGCCACGCTCCGTCACTGGTGCCCGTGCTTCCGCCCCGCATAGTCCACTCTCTGCCCTCCACCAGCCGCACTCGCTGCCTCGCCCTCCACTGTTAACGCTCGGCAGTCCACCCCTTGTGCTTGTTGCCCACGCTGCACGCCCAAGCCCGTGACTAGCGCTGCCTGCCCCGCCGCTGGCCCTCCTCGCTGCTGCTCCGCCCAGGCCTCCGTTCCCAGCGCTTCGGGCTCCGCGCTGGACCTCGGCACTCCGTCCTCCGCGCCCGATATTAACACTCATGCTCCGTATTCCAGTCAATGCTCCGCTCTCGCCCCTGTTGACAGCGCTGCGCAGTCCGCACTGCATCCGTAAGCCCTCACTCTCCGTCCCCTGCCCCCGTGCCGCTCCTCCACTAACACTGCACGCCTTCCCACGCCCTATACCCCGTCAGCCTCGGCCGTTCCTCCGCGCCGCCTCCTGCTCTCCGTGCGCCATCCTCCACTCCCGACGCTCCGCCCGCCGCCCCTCGTCCTCTGTAACTCACACCTTTTCTCCGTTATTAGCGCCCCACACCCGTCCTCCACCGTCAGGCTGCTCTGGGCCCTTCCTGCCTTTCTTGACTCCCGCCCACCCTCCCGTGGTCTGGCCCTCCGGCCTCCCTGCGGCCCGAGGTCTCTGCCTTCCCTCCACTGCTGAGCTTATCTCCCCCTGCTCCTCCCGAAGCCCCCACCTGAGGGAGGGCGGTTCAGGCCCCTCACCTGCACCGGGAGCCCCGTAATGGGGTAAGAGCCCTTGAGAAAGGGACCCCACCGAGCCCCCTCCCCGCAGGAGAGGACTCGCCTAGCAGGTGCCGTCTGCGAACCAGGAGGACCCTGACCAGTCTCCCTACCCTGGCACCTTCATCTTGGACTCGCGGCCTCCAGTTTTGTGAGAAATAAACTTCTGTGTAGGCTGCCCTCTGTGTGACCTTCAGCTGCGGCGCCCCCGGACCGAGACCACCCTGCTCCCTAAGCTCGCTCCACCCCTCTGGGCGGTCTGAGCGCTGGAGCACGCCCTTCTGAGGCCGGGGCTGCCGACCCTGCCCCTTCATGGTTACCCTTGGGCCGGGAGGACCAGGACGCCCCCCTGCCCACCCGAGTCCTGCACACATCCCAAGGCCATGCAGGGCGGCGGCAGCCCTGTCTCCTCCTGCTGAGCAGGGCTTCTCTGCTCGCCAGCTGGTCCTTGGACACGAGGACGCTGAGGGTGCTGGGGGCAGCTGTGCCCTGTCGTTCATGCCCCAGGCCAGAGTGGGGGACAGAGCCCCAGTGCCGGGCAGGCTTTGGGCGGGGTGGCAAGTGGGTGGTGGCCCCCTGCTTCTACCCTTCAGTTCAGGGATCGGTGCACTTCCTGACGAAGGCCTTTGATATTCGCCAAGGAGCCCCTCTAGCTGGGCTGTGGGCAGAACATTCCACCCCTCTCTGGCGGGCGCTGTGTCTGCATCAGGGTGCACAGGGCCATCTCCTGGTCCAGGCCACGCTACTCCCCACTGGGGCTTCCACGCCGCCCCGGCCACGGCCACGGCCCCACCCTGGTGGGGACTGGGCTCTCTGCAGAGCTGAGCCCCGCCGGGCCACGTGAGACCGACTTCACAGGGGAAGTGACGTGCGTTCTGAAGGCTCGAAACGTGTCCCCGACCACAGGGCCCCTAAAAGCCACTCCGGGGTCAGACCTTGAGTGTCGCTGGGCCCGTGTCATCCCCTCCTGCTCACCCTTGCTGGCCGGCAGTTAGGAATCATGCTTATGATTGTTAACAGGCGGCTAATGATCAGTTACACCATCACTGTTGTTTGTCATTTAGCCGCACAGTCATGTCTGACTCGGTGACCCCCATGGACTGTACCCGCCAGGCTCCTCTGTCCGTGGGATTCTCCAGGCAAGCATACTGGGTTGGGTTGCCGTTTCCTTCAGGGGATCTTGCCGACCCAGGGATCGGACCTGCGTCTCATCATCTCTCCTGCATTGGGTGGCGGGCTCTACCTCCAGCGCCGCCTGGGGCCCGCGGCTCCCCGCGCCCCTCCCCTTGGAAACCTCACATCTGTTCTCTGTGTCTGTGTGTCTGCTTCTGCTTCACAGAGACGCTCGCCTGTGTCATGGGTTACATCCCACAGTAAGGGGTGTCGCGTGGCGCTGTCTCCGTCTGACTTACTTCACTCAGCCTGGTCATCTCTAGGCCCATCCACGTTGCTGCAAATGGTGCTGTTTCACTCCTCGTCATGGCTGAGTGGTGTTCCGTGTATACATACGCTGCATCTCTTTGCCCAGTCCTCTGCTGATGGACACTGAGATTGCTTCTGTGTTTTGCCCGTTGTAAATGGTGCTGCTATTGGGGTGCGCGCGTCTTTCGAATTCGAGTTTTCTCTGGATACATGTCCAGGCGTGGGACTGCTGGATCACATGGTAATTCTATTGTTAGTTTTGTAAGGAGCTGTCATGCTGTTCCCCACGGCGGCTGCCTCCATTTATATTCCAACGTGCAGCTTCTTTAAAAGAAAAAAGTCTTGAACCTTTGCCTGAGATCGGCGTGCACACAGCGCTGCGTGTACTCGTTTACTTCTGGCTGCGCCGGGTCTTCCCTGCTGCACGCGGGCTTCCTTCTCTAGTTGCGGAGAGCGGGGGCCACTCTGGAGGTGCCGTGCTCCGGCTCCTCACTGCAGGGACTGCCCTCGCTGCAGAGCCCAGGCTCCGGGAGCACGGGCTTCAGTAGCCGCAGCACGTGGGATCGGTAGTTGCCACTTGCCGGCTTGGGGGTGCTTGGGCGTCAGGAGGAGTGGCACAGAGGCCCATGAGTTCTGGCTCTCAGGCCCTGGAACACGCAGGCTACAGTCGCTGTGGTGGACAGGCTTAGGTGCCCTGATGTGTGGGGTCTTCCCGGACCAGGGATTGAACCCTGTCCCTGGGATTGGGAGGTGGTTTCTATTCCACTTTTCCACCAGGGAAGTTCCCAGGGTACAGTTTCGTAAAAAGTCAAATATACATCTACCATACATGTGCCCTGAGCACTTCCACCTCCCATATACATACAGCCCAGTGACCCACCACGTCCCATATAAACCCCAACCACCCCCACCTCCCATATATAGCCCAACCACCCCCCACCTCCCATATAAACCCCAACCGCCCCCACCTCCCATATACAGCCCAACCACCTCCCACCTCCCATATAAACCCCAACCACCCCCCACCTCCCATATAAACCCCAACCACCCCCACCTCCCATATAAACCCCAACCACCCCCCACCTCCCATATAAACCCCAACCACCCCCACTTCCCATATAAACCCCAACCACCCCCCACCTCCCATATAAACCCCAACCACCCCCACCTCCCATATAAACCCCAACCGCCCCCACCTCCCATATACAGCCCAACCACCTCCCACCTCCCATATAAACCCCAACCACCCCCCACCTCCCATATATACCCCAACCACCCCCACCTCCCATATAAACCCCAACCACCCCCACGTCCCATACACAGCCCAACCACCCCCACCTCCCATATACACCCCAACCACCCCCCACCTCCCATATAAACCCCAACCACCCCCACCTCCCATATAAACCCCAACCACCCCCCACCTCCCATATACACCCCAACCACCCCCACCTCCCATATACACCCCAACCACCCCCCACCTCCCATATAAACCCCAACCACCCCCACCTCCCATATACACCCCAACCACCCCCCACCTCCCATATACAGCCCAACCACCCCCACCTCCCATATAAACCCCAACCGCCCCCACCTCCCATATAAACCCCAACCACCCCCCACCTCCCATATAAACCCCAACCACCCCCACCTCCCATATAAACCCCAACCACCCCCCACCTCCCATATACAGCCCAACAACCCCCACCTCCCGTATACACCCCAACAACCCCACCTCCCGTATACACCCCAGCCAACCCCACCTCCCATATAAACCCCAACCACCCTCCACGTCCCATATACAACCCAACCACCCCCCACCTCCCATATACAGCCCAACCACCTCCCACCTCCCATATAAACCCCAACCACCCCCCACCTCCCATATATACCCCAACCACCCCCACCTCCCATATAAACCCCAACCACCCCCACGTCCCATACACAGCCCAACCACCCCCACCTCCCATATACACCCCAACCACCCCCCACCTCCCATATAAACCCCAACCACCCCCACCTCCCATATAAACCCCAACCACCCCCCACCTCCCATATACACCCCAACCACCCCCCACCTCCCATATATACCCCAACCACCCCCACCTCCCATATAAACCCCAACCACCCCCACGTCCCATACACAGCCCAACCACCCCCACCTCCCATATACACCCCAGCCAACCCCACCTCCCATATAAACCCCAACCACCCCCCACCTCCCATATAAACCCCAACCACCCCCACCTCCCATATAAACCCCAACCACCCCCCACCTCCCATATACAGCCCAACAACCCCCACCTCCCGTATACACCCCAACAACCCCACCTCCCGTATACACCCCAGCCAACCCCACCTCCCATATAAACCCCAACCACCCTCCACGTCCCATATACAACCCAACCACCCCCCACCTCCCATATACAGCCCAACCACCTTCCACCTCCCATATATACCCCAACCACCCCCCACGTCCCATATAAACCCCAACCACCTCCCACCTCCCATATACACCCCGAACACCCCCACCTCCCATATACACCCAAACCAACCCCACCTCCCATATATACACCCCAGCCACCCCGCACCTCCCATATACACCCCAGCCACCCCCACCTCCCATATACACCCCAGCCACCCCGCACCTCCCATATACACCCCAGCCACTCTCCGCCTCAGCGTTTACCCCAGAGGAAGAAAGCACGTCCACACAAAGACTTGTGAGCAGTACTCACGAGACCTTTATTTGGAACAATCCCAGACTGGAAACAACTTAAATGCCCATCCGCAGAAAAACAGATGAAAGTGAACAGGGGCGACTCTAAGCGACAGAGTCCACTGGGCAGTGAGAAGGAATTGGTGAGCTGGTGCTCAGGAAGGCGGTAGCAGTCTCAGTGAAAGTCGCTCTGTCGTGTCCGACTCTTTGGAACCCCACGGACTATACAGTGCATGGAATTCTCCAGGCCAAAACAGTGGAGTGGGCAGCCTTTCCCTTCTTCAGGGGATCCGCCCAACTCAGGGATGGAACCCAGGCCTCCCGCGTTGCAGGTGGACTCCTTACCAGCTGAACCACCAGGGAAGCCCAGGATGGGCAGGGGCAGTGCGGAAGGCAAGAAGCCGAAGGAACACGTGGGCTGCCTGCCTGGTTCCAAGGACAGAAGGCTCTGGAGAGTGAGCGTTTGCAGTGGGGCAGGTGGGGGAGGGGCAGGAGGACACCTTGGGAGCCACGGGTGTGCGTGCCACCCAGCTGTGGCTGCAGTTTACACACCATACGTGTGTGTGAGTTTGACATGTGTCAAACCTGTCAGGCTGTGAGTTGCAAATGTCCACAGGTGGCCTGTATCTCGGTGGAGCTGATCTCGAAAGGGATCAGGGATGGACGTGAAAGAGGCCGAAGGTAGGACGGCCCCACTGCAGAGCCCAGCCACGGCCCTGCCGCTGCGCTTGCATTTGTGTTCAGACCCAGAACCTGCTGCTTGGAGAGAGGAAGTTCTCGCACATCATGGTAAGCACTGCTGTTGGGGTGCTCTCTCTACTGTTCCCCTGAAGTAACCAAGGCCATTCACTCAAGTGGCTGTGTGCTTGTGGGGGTGTTTAATAGAGATCACCGATACCCTGATCTTGAAGAGCTGCCATGGGTCCCTATTAACGAGGAGACGCACGGAGTCAAGAAATAGAGTCAGGTCAACATCCAGCCACACTGGTCTTCTGGGCTCACAGACCCACGGAGTGGTCCTTTTCACGGTCTCCGAATTTATAAATGACATTGAGACACTTGACAGTTAGCAATCCCAACGACTGGATCTACGAGGGCCCTCTGAAAAGTCCAGTAACAAAGGTTAGGTGCGGACTGTGCTTCCCTGGGCTCCAAAGTCACTGCGGACGGCAAGTGCTGTCATGAAATTAAAGGACGCTTGCTCCTTGGAAGAAAAGCTAAGAAAGATTTAGAAAGCATATTAAAAGCAGAGATAGCATTTTGCCCACAAAGGTCTATACAGTCAAAATCATGGTTTCTCCAGTAGTCATGTATGGATGTGAGAGTTGGACTATAAAGAAGGCCAAGCACAAAGAACTGATGCTTTTGAATTGTGGTGTTGGAGAAAACTTGAGAGTCCCTTGAACAGCAAGGAGATTAAACCAGTCAATCCGAAAGGAAATCAGCCCTGAATATTCATTAGAAGGACTGATGCTGAAGCTGAAACTCCAATACTTGGGCCACCTGACGTGAAGAGCCAGCTCATAGGAAAAGACTTTGATGCCAGGAAAGATTGAAGGCCAAGAAGGGGGTGCAGAGGATGAGATGGTTAGATAACATCACCAACTCGATGGACATGAGTTTGAGCAAACTCCGGGAGATAGTGAAGGTCAGGGAAGTCTGGCGTGCGGCAGTCCCTGGGGTCACAAAGAGCTGGACACGACTGAGAGACTGCACAGCAACAGCCAGGACCTAGCAGCCCCACTCCTGGGCATATGTCTGCGCGAAACCGCAATTCGGAAAGATACACGCATCCCTACGTTCATAGCAGCACTATCTACAATAGCCGAGACGTGGAAGCGCCGAAATGTCTACCGACAAATGAGCAGATAGCGAAGACGTGATGTGCATATATGTCACGAGAATGGCAGCCCGCGCCAGTACTCTTGCCTGGAGAATTCCACGCACAGAGAAGCCTGGCAGGCTGCGTCCATGGGGTCTCAAAGAGTCGCACACAGCCGAGCGACACACACACACACACACGCACATGCACACATGCACACACACACATGCACACAGGCACACACACACACATGCACACACACACACGCACACACACATGCACACACACATGCACACAGGCACACACACACATGCACACAGGCACACACACGTGCACACATGCACACACACACATGCACACACACACATGCACACAGGCACACACGCGCACACATGCACACACACGCACACGTGCACACAGAGTGGAATATTACTCAGCTATAAAAAATGAAACAGTGGCATTTGCAGCAACGTGGATGGGCCTGGAGGTTATCATACTAAGGAAGTAAGTCAGACAGAGAAAGACAAATAGTCTATGATATCAATTATGTGTAGAATCTAGAAACTGATACAGACAGAAATAGACCCACAGACAGAGAAACGGAGACTGCGGCTACCAAGGGGGACAGGAGGAGAGCGGGGTGCAGTAGGAGCTTGGGATCAGCAGATACACACTCGTGTGCATAAAACACGCAAAAAGCAGGGACCTGCCGGACAGCACAGGGAATTATATGCAGTATCTTGCGATAACCTGTAACGGGGAAGAATACAAAAAGGAGGTATTTATCTAGATTGCTGTGCTGTGCGCCAGAACCTAGCACAGCACCATGAGGGGTTTTTGGGAAATGGAAACCGCCAGCCTGGTTGGCAGCGCGCGTCCCATCGGCCCTCGAGGCCGGGGGAGCCCCTGCGCCCCGGCACCCCCAGCCGCGTGGGTGTCGCCCTCCCACTGCTGACACTCAGGGCTCGTGTCCTCACTGTCTGTCCCCGTGTGACTCGCCCTCCCCTCCGGTAAGGAGGTTGCAGGCTGGGTCATGCGGTGATGCCAGGCTTGCAGCAGGCTTGGAAGTCAGGAAAGGAGCCGGTTCTTCACAGGGAGGGGGTCTGCTCCCACGCAGGCTCAGAGCGATCGTCAGACTCAGGCTGGAACTCAGCATCCCGGGGGCGTCCATCCAGCCGTACCAGCTCCACCGTCGGGGTCCCAGGTTTTCCTGAGCAGGGCCGTGGTGGCGGCCCCACACCAGAGGCTTGGACACCTGACGGTCACCCTGGAGCTCACCTCTCTCTGGGAGCCGCAAGGGACTGACTTTCCTACTCGAGTCCCCAGCGTGCGCGCGTTGCCCTCGGGTTTTCAAGGTCCTTCCGTCGAGTAACTTAGTCACAACCCTGAGTTCCGCTGTCCGCCTCTCATCGGCCCCCTCCTCACCCTGATGTTTCAAATGCTGGGACCACCGCTCGAGTGAGAGATGAGACAGGGCCGAGATGGCATTGGTGGGAGGCCTCACTCACCTCCATGCTCTGAGCGATGTTTCTTCTTTTCCAGTTTCCTTCTCCACCGTCCAAGGTGCATTCTGCAAAGATACATAATTTTCATAGCCTGAAAAAAAAAAAACAAAACCCTCAGCCTCTTTATAAAACACAAGAAAAAGTAGCCTTAGGAAGAAAAAATTAAGAACTTGTGCAGCTGACAACGCTGACAGCCTCCCAGGCCTGAGGGCCGTAGAAGTGACTGCACGCATCACAGCGGCCGCAGATCAGCCTGCCCCAGCCTGTGAGGCCTTCAGCGCTTGGTCAGCCCTGCACCGAGCCGTTGGCGAGACCTCAGAGGGGGAATCCCATTAGGGGAGCCAGCTAGCCTCTCAGACAGTCCACATTCTTCCTCCAGCTCACGCCACCGCTCAGGTGGGTGTTCGGCGGGGCCTCCAGGTGGGACTCCGGGACCCCAGGCTCCTCCCGCGGGTCACCTGTCCCCCTTCCACTGACGGGTGGAAACCGAGCTGCTCGTGGGCCGTCCCGCGGGACGTCCCTTGGCCACGTGCTGGGTCAGGTTCAGGGCTGAAGACGGGAGGGGAGAGTGGGCCGGCCGGGGAGACCTGGGGGTCTGCCAGTGGGCGACATCCACCAGTGAGGACAGCAAGAGGAGCAGGCCAGGCGCAGGGGACATCCTGAGGGTCGAGGATGGAGCCAGCGAGAAGGCTGAGGAGGGCAGGAAGGTGCCAGGGCCAGCTTTGCCGCCAGGTCCCTGGAGACCCGGGACACCACCTCGAGGAGAGTGAGCAGGAGGGAGGCAGGTAGGGTGGGGACGGGGGTGGACAGGGCAGGAAGCAGCAGTTTGCGGCTCAGATCCACACAGAGGGACCCGGGTGCTCAGGGCATCGAGGCCCGCGGGAGGTCCCGCCCCCACGCCCAGCCCCTGCCCCGGGGAAGATGTGGCGGCTCTTCGGCCGTGGGTGAAAGCTCCCGCTGCCCTGGGTGTGAGCGCCTGCTCCCCGGAGGGGCCGGCAGGGTCCACTGGGCAGGAACCTGGGGCCACAGGGAGGATGTGGACCTAGGAAGGGTAGATGAGAAGGGGCATAGTGCATGCTCGCTGGGAGGGGGATGGAGTCGCTGGAGAGAAGGTGCTGGGCACCGGGCGAACCCAGCTGCTGGGC